>NW_010267342.1:50868-56985 GCF_000690775.1 Eurypyga helias | reverse complement strand
GGACCGGGACTGCTCGTGCCCTGCCCCGTCCCCCCGCCGCGGGGCCGCATTCAGTGCAGTTTTGTTCCCCACCCGCCCCCTCTTTTATTAATGTGCCTGGTAGTTCTTGCAGCTTTGACGGTTTCCTGTCGAAATAGACAGCGGTAACTGGTAGGGTCACGGGAGTCATGTCAGGAGCAGCCCCAGAGGAGCCTCAGACCCCCGTTCCTCAAGGCACAGCGGGTGCTCCCGGGCCTCCCGGGCCTGCTCCGGTTGCTGGCGGACCTGGAAGCGCGGGTGACGTGTCCTTCGGTGAGCAAAACCTTGGCTTCGCCGCCGCAGACGTCAGCCTGGCGGAGATGATGGAGACCGAGTACACCCAGCTGCAGCACATGCTGTACTCGCAGACGGAGGCACAAGCCAGCGAAGGTGAAGCGGAAGCTAGGCTCAATGCTTTCTCCTCGCCCGGTCGTTCCGCAGACTCCCCTCCGCACCAGACCTCGCAGAACACCGGTCGAGACGGCTGTTCACCCAACAGCTCTGAGAACCAGTCAATTTACCCTGTTACCCGTCGGTCAGGATTACCTTCTGACAGCAGTGTGCCGAGTTCCAACCCCCCTGTGGGCTATGCTGACTTCCAGGATCTCAGAATGATGTTACTTAGCGAGAATAACCTCCTTGCGAACCAAGCAGCTAAAACGCCCAACGATAGCTCTGTCCCAGGACAACGTTCAGGAAAAGTTAAACACGTTGAAAATTTTGTCGGGGCAAGTAAAGGAAACATTCCTGTTGAAAATTCGGCACTGGCACCAGACCCTAGGTCTAAATCTGCAGTCAGAGTTCGGCTGGAAGACAGATTCAGCAGCGTCCAGACCGAAAACCCCCGATGCCAAGAACCCCAAGAATCTGGAGTAACTCTTAACAAGTGTGTTGCAATTAATTTTAGTGTATGTTGTTTAAGTTGCCTCATGCAGTTCAGAACCGAGTTTCCACCTGAAACCTATGAACAGCCCTTTTTTGCAGACATGAGAATGATGGGTTGCGCTTTTTTAAGCTGTGCCAGGCTAAACGTGGCTGCGGCCCCACCGAGCTCAGGTTAGGCCCCTCTGTACGGAACGCAGTGCTGCTGTTAATTAGCTCACAGCTTTATTCTTGCTAACGAGGTGTAACGTAAGCAGAGAGAAGAGTTTCCGTGTTTAAGGTGCAGCTTGCCGAAAGCGGAGTAGATTCGCGGTCGCAGTAGAATACCCAGAGCAGGAGATGGGTTATGGTGCGGGTGCCTGACTGGGGAGGTCATCCAGCAAAAATGCTGTGCAGTCTGCCCCTCTAGCTGCCGTCGTTGCTGGTAAAGCGTTTGGGGCCGTAAAGCTGGATTGCTACCGCACAGGATAAATTACCTTCTCAGCTCATTTTTTTTTTCCCCTTGTCCCTGAAGTAGGCAATATGGCAATAACTGTGATTTCTGCTTAGAGTAAATGGAGGTGATTTCTTGGTGGTAGTTACTAGAATTATGTGTCGCTGTCAGTTTTTCTGCATTTGTTTTCAAGTAGTCAGCCTGATGCATTTTCTTTTTGTTATATTTCTATTTGTTATATTTTATTACATTTTATTTTCCTTTTTTTTTTTGGTTGTTGTTTTTATTTTTAAAGTTCAGTAACGTTGATTCGGCAGCCGTCAGACCTGGTAGGTGTCCCTCCTCATCAGCAAGAAAACAAGTGTGCTGCCTTAGGGAAAAGTAAGACTGCGCCTGCCGCGCCTTCTTTACCGTTCACATACCCGTTATTCGCTATGAACGTCTGTCCCGCTGCTGGAAGTGCTAATCCATCGCAGGCACAGGTAGATAACTGGTGTACTCCGCTCTTTTTTTTTTCCACGTGCTGATCAAGTTAACCTCTGGGGTGTAACATCCCGCTGAAGGTTTGTGTGAGGTGTGACTTGCTTTGAATTGTGACGATCAGAATGATGCGATGTGTTTATTCTTATGTTCATCTTTAAGACCATCGGTTTGTCCCGCAGACCAATTGCCTGGCAGTTACTTTGTGACCAAGTGCATCCAGGTAATGATCGTTAGGGAATGGCCGTGAGATTTCTAACTAGAGGATTTTGAACTGATTTTATCAGTGTACCTTCTTCACCTAGGCAAGACAAGGAGGAGACACTCAGTACCATTTTCTATGGTTCCTGTTTTTTTCTAATTAATTTTGATGGAAAAATGGGTTTTTTTCCCCCCCCAACTCGCAGTAACCTCTGAAACAAGAATGATAGCATGGCACCCGGAAATGCCAGAAGCGTCCCCAAAAGACATATCAGTCTGTCAAAATCCCGTGGCTGTGTGCAGAAGTAACTGGGTTTTATTCTGATACAACACCCTGAATCACAGGGCTAAGATGCAAGTTAACACAAAGATATCAAAATAGTCTGTTTTTTTATATATAGTTCTCTGAGTATTTCCTTTTTGGTTTTCACAGACCTCTGGAACATCCCGCACTGGTTTGGAAGCTGCCAGACATCAAGACCTTGGGATACCCAAGGCATTCTCTTTCTGCTATCAGGATATGGAATCCTCCAAGCAGACAGTAGGTGCTATGAATAAAGCTTTGCCTGAGGAAGTTTGGATTAAAATTGGAGGTAAACCATTTACTTTTTTTTTTTTCCACCCTCCCCCACTTGGCTTTTTCTTGGCCTTCAAATCTACAACTTCTTCTAGATTTGTTTAGTTTTTAGGATGCATATGATTTGATGAATCAGACGAGGTGTGGGCTTTGTGGCCGAGAAGGGCCATAGGCAAGATGGGACTAGATTTCTCAAAAAAAAAAAAAAAAACACCTATGATTTTAGCTGTACTTCCAAATTGTTTAGCACTTGTAGCTTGAAATTGTAGCACTTTGAGGATCCTGGTCTAGTGGAAGGTGTCCCTGCCCACAGCAGGGGTGTTGGAACTAGATGATCTTTAAGGTCCCTTCCAACCCAAACCTATGGTTCTGTGAAACGAGAAAACCCAAGGTAGCAACTACCTTTGAGACTGTGGGCTTTGAGTGAGCAACTGATTTCTTTCTGCACTTCTGGCCCCCAAAGTTGATGTGGCAGACCCAGCCAGCACGAAGCTGCAGAACGTTTTAACGGACTGCTTGAAATGCTGATCCAAGTGGGTGTGACCTCAGCGGGTTCTCTGAGGAAACAGAAGCTGGGAGGATGCTCAAAGAGCCAGCAGTGCCTTAGGGCTTCCGAAGGCCAAGCGCTGCTGTAAGTCAGTCTGGGTCAGCAATAAAGCTTCAAAGAATATTCCACATAAAGTGGAAAATTATTTCCATGATCTTAATTTCCATTGATCAGTGGGAGGGTTAGAAACAGGTTCTTCTTTTCCTCTCTGTTTATCCAAGAAGATTCCTTATGCAAGCAAGTGATAACCAAAAGGAGTTGCAGCCAGCTGAGCTCGATGGATACCAGCATAGACCGCAAACCTCTTGGGGAAATCCAAAACTTGCCTGACGACAGCCGGAGTTCCGCCTCTGCCCAGGGAGCTTGGCAGCCCAGGTCAGGTCTGCAGGGGCAAAGCGATCTGCAGGACGGCGTCTCGCAGCGAAGAGAGAGACATAACCGCATGGAGAGAGACCGACGGTAATTGCTGTTAAAGGCTGCCAAGACAAGGTTTTTGAAGCCTAAAAATACTGGTGCTGTAAGACTCCTGTCATTGCCCACGGTCACACGTAAATCTGATGTATTTTGGTTTACCTACAAGAAAAAGCAATGCAGGTGGTGAGGGTTTGGTGTTTGTTAGAGGAAAAAACATGTATGTTTCGTCCTGGTTGTATTTGTTGGTTATTTTACTCTCTAAACAAACAAAAAGAGAGATTTCAAAACATGTAAGCAGTTCTGTAAAGACAAGGTGACGTGTGGAACACGACTAACACACAAATAGGGTGAAAGAAGCCCCCGAAGTCCTACCCTTGTACCGCCCGTTAGCACCTTCCTTCCTTCCTCCCTGGCCGTGGGTTGATGACCCTTTGTGTTTGGTGACCCTTTGTGTTGGGTGACCCTTTGTGTTCGCCTGTAGGCGCCGGATCCGCATCTGTTGCGATGAGCTGAACCTCCTGGTGCCGTTCTGTACGGTTGACACCGACAAGGCAACGACCCTGCAGTGGACAACGGCCTTTCTGAAGTACATTCGGGAGAGGCACGGCGACTCGCTGAAACAGGTGTTGAATCTCATTTCTTTTCGTATTCTTGATAAAAACGGGAAGGGTTTTAACGCCGTGGTAACAGCTCGAAGCGCAGGGGCTGCTGCTTGATGCGGTTGGTGAGGGACCGCTCCCTCACTGAACCTTCCTTCCCATCTTTGGCGTTCAGGTTTTATTCTAGCGGGTTCAGTTCGGCCATGGGAAGTCACAGGCTGTGCTCAGGCAGGGCTCTCAAATCAGACCTTAATTTATTTAATTAGTCTTTATAGTTAGCCCAATTCCTGAGCATGATACTGTCGACAATGATGTAGAATCCGGAGCCTCTTCAGTCATCCCTCCTGCCCCCAATGTTTCAGTGTGTTGTCCCTCCGGTTAGTTCTCATGAAGCAGTGGCGAAGTGGTGGGGTGCGCAGCTGCCTCCCACGCCGTCTCGGGGTGGGTGGGAGTGGGGGAGGCTCCTGTGCCCCGCGAGCAGCTCCCACGCCAGGCTCTGCTGAGCACCGAGGAGCGTGGGTGGGGTGCGTAGAGGCAAACCTGCTTGTCAGGCTGCTGTGGCTGACTCAAGGAAGTATCTACGTTAAACACAATTTAGTTATTTTCTCCTATTTTGATTTTTTAGGAATTTGAGACTGTGTTCTGTGGCAAAACAGGCAAAAGGCTAAAAATAGCAAGATCAGACTCATTTGTAGCGTGCCCGGCACAGGAAAACGTGCATGGCTATGGAGACCAAGTAGTCTGAACCGACCGCCTTGAAGTGCACGACACGTGTGGCTCGCTCACGCTGTCCCAAACTCTGCTTTGTTTTTTCTGTTTACATGCTGAATAGGAATTGCAAAACATAACTTGTAAAAATACGTAAGTAGAGCTTTAAAGAAAACAGTCTTTATTCAAAATGGAAATTGATGGCAACTGCCACCAACAGTGCTCTGGTAAGGGGCTTTGGGACCAGAAGTTACAAGAAAATGCCATGACAGCTATTTTTTAGTTATAAAAAATGTTCTTTTCTCTTTGTGGTTCTGATTTAGGATTTTTCTGTCGTATGGGGTTTTTTTTGTTTGTTTTAAAGATGATCCAGCAGAGTTAGGACTGGCTGTAGAGCATCAAGCTGCCCTGTTTGTTTTAGTGACTGGACGCAGATGTACTCTCCACGTGTAAAAAGAATTTAAAATCTCCATATTACAAAGCCTATATTTCCCATTAAAAATGTAGAGACCACTGGTTAAGCGAGACGAGTCATTGTTTCTAAGCCGTGCTGGTAGCGGGAAGCTCACGTTTGCCGTGCATACTTCAACATACTCGGCCCTGAGGAGAAAGGCAGCGGCGTCGGCATTTTTTTTAAACACAGGACCGTTGTCGACATCCGCCGCGCCCCTGGCCAGCTGTTTCTCCTACTGTTGCTTTAGGCCAGGGGTGGCATGCTGTAAGCAGGGGATTATTTAAAGGAGTTTCTGCATTTAAGGATGGATCTGACCGTTCATCGGCTTTAGCAGAGGGCAGACCCAGACCAGCGCGTGAGCTGAGAGTGGTGGTATGAATTTTTTTAGGCAGATGACGCTAGCAGGTTTTAAAGTACAAAAGAAGGTCTCACAGAACGCAGACGGTTTTAAATCACGGGGTACGGACAATTTCGCAGCCATTTATTTCCAAACAATTCTAGTAAAACCATTTCTGGAAAAGCGGAGTTCAGCTGAGTATAACGACACCGACAACATCACAAAGACAAGGCTAAAAAAAAAAATCTCCTTTTATTTCCACAACAGTTCACACAGGTGGTTTCGGCTGGGCTGGAGAAGAGCATCCTTTCTGGGCTGGCGTTTCACTCACCCTGACCGTGCAAATAGCTTAAGTGGAGGTCGCGAGAATGCTGTTTGTTTCCTTTATCATCCCGTGGAAAGGCACAAAAACCCTCCCCTGTAAATCAGAACACGCACATTTCACCTTTCGCCGAGTTTGGCTGCGG
>NW_010267342.1:0-50661 GCF_000690775.1 Eurypyga helias | reverse complement strand
GGGGTGGGGAGAGGGTGAAAAGTAGCACTTCCTCTCGCAGGTCTCTTGAGCGAAAGAAGAAAGGGAAGGCGAGGTTGTTTAGCGGTTAAAATTCTGGAAACTAGTTGAGGGGAGGGAAAAAACCACTCATAAAGCATCTTTGGATTCCGAGTTTTCACCGGATGCTTGCTTTTTCATAGAACTGTGTCAGAGTCTCCACTTAATGCAACAGAAGGAACATCTGTCGGTGATCGCTAGGAGGAATCTCTTTTCTTACAATGCACGCTTTGTTTAAATATTCAGTCACTTCTTTGCTTCTTGGGCTGTGGCTTTATGATTTTTTGGAAGTCGATGCTCCGACAGCTCCCATGCAGGCTGACGTGTCACATATTCCTGGAGTTCCCTGAGCCCCAATAGCCCCAGGAATACCAGGATCCCCTGGAAGACCGGGTTCACCCTGAGCACCATCGCGTCCATTTTTCGTAATTCCAGGTACACCAGGTGGTCCTACGGAAGAAGGGGAAAAAGATTACATCCATGATCTCCTTCCCCCCCGGTTTTTTTTACTACGTGTGTGTGTATATATGTGTTACTTTGAGTTCTCAAACCCCTTTGTGTGTCTACGTCACACTTGTTACGGCTGCTGAGTACGAGGTTTGGAATAAACCCTCCTCACGTGCTTTGGGAAAGAAAATGTTCATGGATTAATGCAACCACTTTATGGGAGAATTTAAGACAACTTGGGTATAAATACTCCGTTTTATGAATGCAGAGCCTGCTTTTGCTGCCCGTAATCATGGCAATGAGAAAAGTTGCTTCGGTGGGTGAGCAAAATAAAGAATATTCTTCCAAGTTTCTAATAGATATTCATTAATTTGCATAAATGAATCTTTGAATCCTCTGATGAAGGATTCATGACTTCAGGAACGGAGATTGTAGCCCACTAACACCACTCTCAGCATCATTACACTGGAGAGTTATGTTGGTTTCTGCTACGAAGAAACATCGTCCCGGATGTCTGATCCATAAATACGAGCTGAATGCTGGAGCCGCAGTCCAGGCTGTCGCTTTCCCGGCCGGCTTTCTTCGGGCAGAGCACCGAAAGGACGCGTGTCCATCGGGACAGGGCAGGGAACGGGCAGCGGGCACCGTCCCTTTGCCATAACCTGGAGCCAGAGCCTTGCGGGTGTTACGGTGTGAAGTGCCACCGGACAGAACAACCCCTGACACCGGCAACCATGGGGGAGGAGTTAGGAAGGGTTCTGACCTCCCGCTCTGTCAAAGCTCCCAACCTTTCACAGCCATTTGTGGAATAAACCAAGAACAACCGAAGCATCAGGCTGTCCCAGCAGCCTGTTCCCCAAATCATTCTCCAAACCATTTTTAGGACGGGGTGGGAGTGGTGTGAAGAGGGGATGCGCTAACAGAGTTCTGCTGTTCAAACTGCACCTGCTGTTCCCACAGGAAAACCCCCTGCCCTAAGGATTACAGGGACACCGACTGTAACACCGTCAACAGCACCCAGAGCTGCCCCTGCTGAGCCTTTACTTCAGCCGGGCCTTACTCAGCATTGGCACAGCCTTACCTTGGAGTCCCTGATCGCCGTCAGGCCCATCGATACCTTGGCCAACAGGTCCTTTATCTCCCTTTTCGCCGGTGTCACCTTGACAAAACCATAAACAGGCAGTTTCAATGACGAGTTGTGCACTGCAGCTGGATCCAAGGGCAGGAAGGGGAAGGACTAAGAGGGACTCAGAATCCTCAGGACACGGGTAGGGTCTCTGCACCCCTAAAGGTACAGAGCTGCCCTCCAGAACCCCATCGGCTGCCCAAGGCCTGACCTGTCCCCCTCCACTGCTGACATCAGCACAGGTTTGCGCTTCAGTGGGCGTAAGAGGAGCAGGTTGGTTCAGCCTTACCTCTGGGACCAGGATCACCAAGTTCTCCTGTTGGCCCTCTGTATCCTGGGGGACCACGAGGACCAGGATGCCCAACACTTCCCGTTGCTCCAGGAGGACCTGGGGGACCAGCTGGGCCAGGACGACCCGTCATTCCAGGAGACAAGGGCTTCCTCAGATTAGCAGCCAGCTGTGCAATTTGATCTGCAAAAGAACAATTCAAAACCCCGTGTCCAGCATCTTCCCCCTTCACTTGGCTCTCTGCCACCAGGTGCTGGACTGGGTGGGCAGCAGCAAACCCAGGGGCCGAGGTAAAGCAGAGTGGCACGCTTGGGCCACCCTACACGCTTCCTGCTCCTAGGAAACGAGACACTGAATCTCCTCGCAGCTCATCTGCGTCTTTTTGTTTTCCAAATCTCCACAGAGGGAGATTCTGGTCAGAAATCAGCAGGTGCTTTAAGGCATTGGTACTTCCCACGGCCTAAACCACTTGGAAAGATGTCAAGTATAGAAAATGAGACTTAAATAATTAAAGCAAGTCTTGTGAAACAGTATTTCAGAGTTTAACTCCATCCCAGGGAGCAAACACAACCTGGAAACGCAGAAGAGTAACTTCAGAGACAGAACATTCCTCGGGAGCTGGCCCCTGCTCCAGGGAGGTGGGAGCTGAAGGTCGGAATGACACAGCTTAGGGCAGACGTGCTACCCGGCGTGCGTGGGTGATGCTTGAGCCAAAGCTGCTTCTGGCACACTTCGGATGTCGCCATGACAAATCCCTTAAAATTCTGATTTTAGAAAAATGAAAGGTGACCTCCGGAATAATTCCCTTACATTACAGGTCAACGTAGCTTTTCTTACTGAGGCAGAAAAATAACATCTCAGGAGCCATCCAGTGTTCAGGATCTACTCATTTTCAGCTAAAAATGGTAATTAAAGTAGCTTTTCCCCCAGCAATACTCACCATTTATCATTTCCCCACAGAGTTCTCTTATATGCTGCTCGCTGGCCTCTTTGCCCTGAAATCAGCAGAAGAATCCATCCTTACACAAACCACGTTATCCATAATCCTCCCTGGCAGAAAATTCAGGATGTGAAACTCATTTCCAGCAGCTCAGGAAGAAGGACAGGATCCTGCATGTGTGTGTGTGTGGAGTTTCTCCTTTCCAAAAGACGATGGATTCCGTTTAGCATCTCCGTCATATTAATGCAGAGATTAAGATTAATTTTAATGCTCCGTCATATTAATGCAGAGATTAAAATTAATTTTAGGCCAGATATTTAATGTGGTTCTTATTGGCTTTTCATAGAGTCACAGGAGGGTTTGGGTTGGAAGGGACCTTAAAGCCCACCCAGTCCCACCCCCTGCCACGGGCAGGGACACCTTCCACTAGACCAGGTTGCTCCAAGCCTCATCCAGCCTGGCCTTGGACACTTCCAGGGATGGGGCATCCACAGCTTCTCTGGGCAACCTGTCCCAGTGGTCCCCACCATCTCTTCCCGAATGACACAACATGAGCTGTGGACAGGGGTCTGATGTTTGAAGCAGTAAATAGTTGTGTTTTTAAATGACCAACTTCCAACCCACTTTGGAGAACAGTGACTTACAGCCAGCTCCAAGGGATGCAGATAATCTGTTCATGTTAAGGGGAAGAAGATTAATTCTCCCAGGCTCACATTCCGGGGGGTCTGAACTGTGAAGCTGTTCATCCTTTTGCAGCGGCCAACTCGTGACCATTACCCTGCAGGCGCAGTTACCTGCTCATGCCTGCTCAGATGCAGGACCTTGTTTTTTGAATATGCATCCAAAATCCATGACCCATTTCCGTGACTCCCTGACTGTGCCTAGAGGTGGATCATACTTACAGGAGGCCCCGGTTTTCCTGTGATGCCAGGAACACCTTGCTCCCCCTGATGGCCCATGGGGCCTGGATGTCCTGGGATTCCTGGTACTCCAGCTGTCCCATTAGGTCCTTGGACACCTTTTGGACCAAGTTCTCCTCTTTTTCCTGGCTGTAATGAAGAGGAAAGAAAATACAACAGCACTTGAAATGGAAGACGCGGTCCATTGTTTTCTCCTGGGGATTAGTTAAAGCCTTTCTTTGGGTCTCCCTAACTGACCTGGCTGGTCATGAACGTTTCTTACATCATACGGGTGGTTTTACATACGTAGGTCATGTCAATGCTGCAGCAACATTTGACACTATACATCACATATATAATAATATATAACCATTTGAATGCTTTGAATGCCACAGAGAACTGTCACTGTCCTTTACTTTATAGCATGGCTATGAAGAAAACATGCTTCTAGGAAATGACACCAGGATGTGGTTTACGGAGATGCATCGTGGAGAGATGCAATCGGCACGTTTACTCCCAAACCTTTCGGGGCACGAATCCTCAATGTCTGACACGTACCTCTCCTTTTTGGCCGGGGGGACCAAAGGGACCCTGTTAGAAAGAAAAGGGAAAGAATAAAGATTGGTCTCCTCAGAAAACGCGCATCTAAAGTCAAATCTCTCGCTGGCCAAGCTTCAGGAGGCTGTGATGTCTTGTACATGGCTTCTGATTGGAAGGAATTAGAAGCAAGGAATGGTAACAGGCTGCTGGAGACCAGACTCAGCGCTGGCATAAGAGCGAGAGGACTGATGCCCTGGGTACCCGTGCTGAACCTGGCTACAGCCTGGGACGGCCCAAACCGCCCAGGGACACAGCAAAGTGCCCCCGGGAGCAAAATGGCAAATGCGTGCTGGTGTCCCACAGCTCTGCAAGGCCACACGGGCTGGCTGGTGCTTCTTGGAGACAAGGAGAGAGCTGAAGCACACCGTGAATGTGCTGGTGGAAAGGTTTGGGGTGCCTTCTCCTTCACTGCAGCCAGCAGGCTGGAGCTCTGGGACGGTTAATTCTGAATGACCGTATCAGTTCCCAATTCATGGTTCTCTAGACCCATCCAGTATTTGAGGAGTCAATTCTACCAAATTTAAGGACACCTACCAGTTCTCCTTTGTCACCTGGGAGGCCATCGGCTCCAGCAATTCCCTGAAAGTGAGAGAGCAGAATTAACACTGCACTTACTGGTGCACAGAGGCTACTGACACTCGGATAACCTCAGTTTCTAAGGGAGATGGAGGCACTCAGCAGCTTACGCAGCTGCTCCAGCATCGCTGGGGGCAACAGGGACTCCTGCAATCTGCTCCCCGTGCCCAATGCTCTGCAGCAGAGCTGGCTTATTACACAGCAATTGGAGCAGATAATAAACATTGTTATGGTGACTCCATGGCTTTAGAGAGGGAGATATTTCAAGACAAACAGAGATTAGGTTGGTCTTTCCCTTCGCAACAAAACAGGGACCACACAGACACCGATGCTGGTAAACAAAACCAGCAACGCCTGCTGGAAAAGCACTTGTATTCTGCAAAAACAGTTATGTATTAATGAAAGTCATGGAATTGATGAAAACTGGCTCAAAAGCTCATCGCTGAGATTAATCCAACTATGGAAGTTAAGCAGCAAAAAGTTAAATTAGTTCATGTGCCAAGGTTTGAGGCTGGGATAGACGAATCCTCCTCACCAGGCACACCAAGTGCAGTGAAAAGCTGCGCTTCAGACTGAACATGGGAAGAATAGGATGTGAAAATACAAAATACACAGCATTTTCACGTGTCTCCATGAGAACAGACTACACCTCCTTCATTAACGCAGGAAAAACAGGACCAAAGAGGGTTCTTAGTTGGTGCCTGCTCCAGAGTATTTTTATTTGAGGGAGGAAAAGCTGTTTGTGCTGCCAAAGGCTGCACCTAAGATAGGGATTCAATGCCTCTGCGGACCCCAGCATGAAAGTTACCACTTACCTGGTTACCTTTGGGGCCAGGAACACCAGTAGGACCCTGAGAATAAGTAAAAGAAAGGTGGGAAGTGAGCTCAAACCGTTATTTTCCTGTGAATTCCTGGTGCGGTCAAACATCCACTCACTCAGCAAGGGGTTGGGAATCAGTCTCCCAGCTGCCAAGTGGGAGGGTCCAAATCTCATTCATACTTCTGAACACTGAGATTTCAAGCAGCCTCGCTGCTTGGCAGCTCTCTGCAGTCAGTGTTTGTGTCGCAGGGCAGTTTCTCCGGCCTCCTACCGTGACGGCGCAGAGGGCTGCCAGACCGGGCCGGCCCCCAGCCTCAGGCCTGGTGGTCTTGGGCCCACGACCCTGCGTCCAACCGCACCAGCAGGACTTGGCCCAGCGATGCGCCGCTTCCCGCCGGCCTGGCCCAGGTTACCTACGCTGGCCTCTTTTGTACCATCCTCCTCAATTTCCTAAATACTACTAAAATCCATTCTGTGCTTTTAACCCTGGTCTTTAAAACCTGTTTCACAAAACTCATCTTTCACACCCATCCCTGGGTCGGGAACTCTGATTTGCTTCCGCCCCTCGGTTTCTCGTTACTTCACTCATCCCACTCTCGTGACTGAAACAGCGTCTTTACAAACTCTCAAGTTAAAGGATGAGGGCCAGGATGAGGCTGGTGGGCGACTGGTCTCTGCCCTTCACGCCTGAGGATGTGAGGAGGAGGTCGAACTTACTCATGGTATAAAATGGACAAGAACATTTTCCTACTGCGAGGGCAAAAAATCTTTCCAAGGCCTTTTGAGACTGTCAATTTTCCTGGGGATTTAGGGTCAGGTGCTGCTGACTTTCAGATTCACAGAACACCACGGCGACAGGAATCATCACCCTAGGAGTAATTCAGGCAACTTGAAAATTCCTTCCCACTTTATCTACCTGGCATTCCAAGAGAGGACCCGAGACATTTTCGTGACCCTGGGTCATACAGCAGAGTTCAGAAGAATCCCAGATTATTTTTTTTTCTACTGCAATCCAACCATTTTACCCTTCAAACAGGATTTTTACAGCACATCCATCAATCTGGCATCTGCAACTGATCTTTTTTTAATGACTCGGTCTGGAGATGGCTCAGCAGCACAGAATCTTCGAGGAGGACACACGTGTAACAAGGGCATGTCATTCTGCTCAAGCACTGAATAAATTAAAAAAGGGGGCGAATTTCTATCATGAAAAAAATAATTCTCAGCAAAACAGATAACAGAATGTGGAAATGTAGGAATGGCTACAGCTATTTATAACTCCTATTTAACATCTGCCGATGGCAAAGGTGGTATGTTCTTTTCTGAATGTTATCATCTGGATTTATACCTCCAACTCCACAGAGTCCCAAGGCTCCAGGAAAGTTTATGGCAATACAACACAGCTTACTCACCCAAGACCGTGGCCTGCAAGGAGAATTCCCTTAAGGAAAACCTTAGCCCATAAGATTTTCATTCAAAACTGTAATTTACAGCAGTAGCAACCCCTAGCAGCAGGAACAAGTGACAGGGCTTTAGGACCACCAGCTCCACGTCCACCAGCCATCCTCACCTTTGTGTCACCCCATCAGTCAAGCACAACCCGCATTTTTTGGCCAAGCACCTAGTGATGCCAGTATGGAGCTGAGAGATATTGCCCCAGCTGGCTGACGCATCCAGAACCCTCAGGAATTTGATCATGATAAAGATCCTCAGGAAAAATAGTTTCCTATTGCTACCCCAGTCAGCAATAACAGCCAAATCCTTCCTCTCCCCAGTACAAAACATACTATAAACCAACATAATACAAACCAACAGGATGGGTTATGGATCCTCTCAGTGCTATTTTATATCTTACGGTCAGAAGTACTAAACCTACTTGTCAGGCCAGCGAAGACACTGATAAACTGGTTTATATTCCTGGCCACAGTCAGTCCAAGGACCGAAGGAGCATCAGTACCCGGTAGCTTGGGCTTCCAGGAATATTTTTTTAGGGTTTTTTGTGCAAAACAAAAAAAAACCCAATTGATTTTGTCCCCCCCCAGCAGACACCATCCCCCCCAGCAGCAAAGGCTTTGTTTAAGCTATCAAGACACATTCTGAGGCTTTAGGGTCTTCCCAGCCCAAATCCTGCGCCCGGTAACAGGCGTGGAAACGCGCAGGGCTGGTTGCTGGCAGAGCCCTCGCTGCTGCCCGCACGGGGTCGGACTGTGGCACCGACTCCAGCGGGACTGGGCGGGCAGATGGAAGCTGTCCCGAGTACCCACTGCACGCGAGAAGGTGGAAAGTCTCCAGCGTTATCCAAACCCGCTGCAGCACGTATTCCTGGGGAAAGCTGTTAACGAGCTGGGGTGTTGCGAAACAATCAACAATTGCATCTCAGAGTAACCACACTTAACTTCAGAGCCAGAAATAAAACCTTGATTTTTTTTTTTTTTTTGCCTTAAGCATAATATTTTCCCTCCCTCAGCTCGGAGCAGCCTCTGGATACCAGGCTGCTCTGCGCAGGGGCCTCTTCCCCTCTCTGAACATATATTTTTTCACGGCAGCGAAGCCCTGAATGCAGTCAGGACCCTGCAGCTCCACAATAACCCCCCTGTTCCACACTTCCAGGCTCACAGTCCCTCCAAGAGGCTTTTTCAGACCTGCCTGGAGCCGGCACAGAAGGGCCATTGTGAATCCCCCGTGGTGCCGCTGTGATTGCTTACACAGGAACTTCACCTTAAAGCTGGAGTCCAGGGAGCCAGCGAACACACGGCTACTGTTCTGCAAGCCCTGTCGTTCACTTCACCCTGCTGGCTTCTTTTAAATGAGAATGAATTCATTTAAGTAAGGAGTTGCATTTATTCTGAGGTCGGGGGCCCAGGTGTGTGGCTGCTCAGAAAGAAAATCACTGAGTAAACTGTCATTTAAAAAAAAAATCCAGAAATCCTCACCAGGCATCTGAGTAACAAAAATGCAGGAATCAGCCCTCCTGTCCTCACAAGGAACAGGGCTTTGGTGAAATCAGCACATGCAGCAGGGGAAAAAAAACCCAAACCAATCATCTATTCTGGCTAGGATTGCATCCCAAAGTCTCTTTTAAACAACCCTTCCTGTCTAAAAATAGTGAGATCCTGAATGGCAACGGAAACAAGGACAGGACCAGAAGAGACGCGATGCACGAATCCTGCTCCCTGCCGCAAAATCTGCCTTGGGCTCGCCGCAGCCGCAGAGGATGGACTGGGATGCCCAGCGCACCCACCTTCTACCAAGCCTGCTTGTGTTTGCTGGGGTGACGTCGGCTACACCGTGTCTGGGGGCCCCGTTACACCCTAATTTCACACCTCCCAAACAGGAATTGCATACGGATGTCTTCTCCTTACCCTGTCACCTAACTCTCCACGAATTCCAGTTGGACCAGGAAGGCCAGGTTCACCACTGGCACCTTTGGGACCCTGTTAGGAAAACAAAAAAGAAAGAGCTACAGCTTGAAGTTCCAGGAAACCCCGTGTACTTGACATCCCCAAGGTTCACCAGTCTCCATAACGTGGTCAGAAACGTTATCTGCCTCAGATCTCCTCTCCTTTTCCCCCCAGGACCCGGGGACTGCTTGCCAACTGCCGGTACCACTCACGTTGCTCAGTGCAGCTCCCACCGACTTCGGCCCCTCCACGTTTCAGCCACTCCAGCCTTTGGCTCATACAAACACCTCTGTGACTCCCGCCCAAGAAGGCAGTGCCCTACACTGGTTTGCAGCCAGTTTCACTGGGAATGGGCAGTGGTTGTGAACACTCCCTTGCAGAGGGGAAGAAAACATATGAGCATCCCCAGTTCTGCAGAACGGAGGAGTTTGCCGAAGTCACACAGGCTGGGAGTGTCCAGATCGAGGAGAAATTAAGGTGGTTTTACGTAAGCCAAACTCAAACCCTTCTTTTGCATTCTAAATTTCTACTTAGAAGTAGAAATTGTTCCAGCAGGCAGCTTATCTCGTGCCTTTTCTACCATGCAGTGTTAATAACCGTGTCAGTCTGGTCCTGGCAAGTGGAAGGACATTTCTTCCTGCCCCTTGTTGCCACCATGCGCTTGTCACGCCAGAGGGTTCCAGAAAAGCCGCCTGCCAAAACACGACACACATCAAAGTTACCCTTATCAGCACACCAACCTGGAAACCTCTGACGCCGGGGGCTCCCATCGGGCCTTGAAGACCAAGCGGCCCCTAAAAAGAGGAAGATAAGCTTTGGTGAGGAGAAAATTCCGAGCCAGGAGTCACTCGTGCCATAAATTGGCTCACTTGTAGCAGAGGGCGAGCGGTGCTGTACTGCAGCACGCTTTGCCGGTGGCATTGCTGATGAACCACTGGAAAGTGGTGCTTGGTGTTTACTGAGCCTTATTGCTGTTGTTGTTCTTAGCAAAAATGCTGATTTGTATATATTAATGCTAATGACATGCCATAGTCATGAGCAGTAAAGATCAGTGACAGCAAAAAGCACTATAATGATAAAGCACAGACAATAGACAGTAAAGGGGATCTGCTATCCCAATATTATGCTTTTAATCAGTCCAGTTCTACAAGAAACCACTGTAAAATGTGTGCTGCGTGCACTTGGCCATGAAAACGGACAATTGTGTCCACTTGCTCGGACATAATTTGTACCTGCAACACATAAATGGCAGCGTCTCGTGCTGTTAGTGCAGGTGCTTTTAAGAGCCCGGCTCACTAGACAGAACAGGAACATCACCCTTTGGAGTCTCCGTTGCTTTCCACTGAGAAAAATCACCTATGTGCAAAAGGTCTTGGGTGAAAAAAGCCCTAAGTATTAGACAGCTAAATCCCATTTTGTGAAGTGTCTTCTTGAAACAGATGCCTTAGGCAAACTGCTGTTGCAAGGTGGGACATTAGCTGTGTCTCCTTACACAGCTGTCTCTGCTGGGTGTAGCCTTACGGGGCACAAACAGACTCCAAACTGCCCCCCCAGGCAGGGGATCATCAGCACCCACTGCCCACGCACCCGAGAAACCAGCTCTCGCTGGGCTGCAGCACAGGCGTGCCCCCTGCTAAACTGGCATCTCTATTTTTTCCTTTTGTACTTTTTCCCCTGATTGTTAGCCCTGCAAATTCTCCCTGGCATCTGAATATCTGCCGTCCCTCGTAATTTTTTCTGGTTGTCAGGTAGAGGAAATCCCTCAGTACTGGGTCTAAACCAGTTGCCCTTATCCCTGCCTGGCTCTCAAGACGAGCACAACCATAACCCTGTGCAGAAACCAGGGTCTGCCCAGAAGGAAATAAATAAAGCTAGAGAGCTGCTCAGGTTTTTTTCGTGGTTACTGTTTCCACACTTGTCATTCAGTGAGGAGCTTTGAGAGTTACAAATACAGAGCTCCACAAGTTACGTTAAATCGCACCAAAACCGACTCTGCTGCGCTGGTGCCTTTAATCGTGGTGGGACCTGATCGAACCCCGCAGCCTCCGATGGGCAGAAACCCTCACTGTGCTGCCACCAGTGAAGTGGCATTGTTGAGCCAACCAGTCTTAACACCAGAGGCGTCCCGCAACACTCTGAGAATAGCCCAGACTAAACTATGTTTCATAGAAATTAGGACTCTCAAATCAGAACTGAGAAACCCACGTTAGCAATAAACACGGGGTCATCTGCTCTGGCATCGGCAGCAGAGGTCTGCACCCATGAGATTAGCTCGACTGCATTCCACTTTTGGCTATAATAATATGGTAACTTTCACGGGGCCAGCTGTTTTCATGAAAAATTGCAGGCATAAAAGCAAGCATTATGAATTTAGCTTATTTCTAAGGCCGATTTCCCTCTCCCTGGAAACAATAAATCATCATACTGTTCAATTTCTTCCAAGTGGCACATACCAGAAATCATGTTAGACTTGCTGTCGGCTTCTGGATTTCAAAATGAGATTAAGAGGGGGGAAAATAATTAAAAAAAATAAAGCCCAACCAAACCACTGGAAGGTCAGATACAACCACAACGGCAGCACTACCTGGGGAGTGACAAAATAAAAGGTTTTCTAGCATTTTTAGTAGTGTCCTGGTGTCATTTATTAGGATCTCTGCTGTCCAGCAAGGACACAAGAGGCAGCCACGCGGTTATTGTCAGGTTTGCCTCGCAACTCCTCCAGCTTTTCATTTCTCGGGCTCCAAGACGATGCAGGGGATGCCATGAAAGCAGGAACAAGACGCTCCATCGAGCGCCTCGGCGGTTTCTAACCCAGAAGTTTCAAAAAGTTGTCAGTTCACAGAGTAAAAGTGAGGAGCCGTGTGGGTTTCTGTCTCCTGGGGCTCACACCTACAAGCTCCCAGCAGGATAACGCTGCTGCAGTACGGGATGGGAGAAGGAAATGTGTGAACAGATTCCCCACCTGACAACAGTTCTGGTGTTGCACCCACCATCGAACTTTGGGGCGTTTTCAAGCGGCTGGGAAAAGCACATGGCTACGTGCAAGAAAGGCAGGAGCTTCCCACCGGGTCTATGAAGGTTTTAAGACCTTTCAAGCCTCTGTCAGTCACCACAACAATGTGCAGGCTTCCCAGTTTTGCTACTCGTACGGCTTCAGGTTTTGCGGTGAACCTCTACTGCTCCAAGGAAAGGGGCACAGGAATGGGAAGGATCTTGTGTGTCACATGCTGGATTGCTCCAAGGAAAGGGACACAGGAATGGGAAGGATCTCATGTGTCACGTGCTGGGGGCAGTGCACGCCGCAATGGCTTAACAGGAGTTTTGCTTCGTTCATGACTTACATTCAGCACAAACTGAACCTTGTTATTAGTGCCTAAGCAGGGAGATGCTGCCTGTCCGGTCTCTCCTGTGTGACTGCAGCAGCTCCACAATCTTCTGGGATAACTGCAGCCTTGCCAAACAAAACGGGAGGAATTTGCCTTTGCACAGAGCTGTCAGCAAGAGCAGGAGCTGACCCACTTAGAGGAGTAATTCCTCTGCTGCCAAAATTCCTAAGAGACAATGCCGAGAGAGAATGTGGCCTTTTCTGTTAGCCAGCACTGAATCCCCGCGTTCCGAACCCTACTGGGTTTACAAGCAGCGTTGTACTCACAGTTGCTCCTCTGGGTCCCGGCAGACCTCTCTCACCAGGAATACCGACATCGCCCTGGCAATAACACCAAAGTCAGCTGTACCATTTAGGAGCCACGAATCCACCCTTCCCAACCCACTGCAGAGCCAGAACGGATTCCAGGATCCCAGGCTATTTCAATCCCAAACTCCCTGTCCTGCTGCCCCACCCACTAGGTCCCGTCGCCTGCCTTGGTGGGCTTCGACCTCTGCTGCAGCACGGCTCCTGCGCCCGGAGGTGTCCGTGGGCTCGCGCGTGCTGCCGGCAGCACAGCAGCTATCCCATTCCTAGTTTACTTCTGCAGGGAAGCAGCGTGTGAGCTGCAGCCTCACAGCGTGGTGTAAAGCACACTCACAGCAGAGCCCATGGTAAGTGTAAATGACGAGGATACGTACAGGGATGCCCGGCTCTCCAGAGGGACCTGCCTCTCCCATCTCTCCAGGACTGCCCTGCAGAGGAGAAAGCAAACACTCAGTGAGGGCACAACTTCAGAGTCATTTCTGTCCTACCTAGACCAAAGAACAGAGCAGGGAGTTAAAACCTGGGTAAGGAAATAAGAAACGCTTTAAACTTTTACAATTTGAAGACCAAGAAGAGAAAACTCTAAGCCATGGACATTTTAAAGAGCAGATGAGCTGTATGTCCTGTCCTGGACAAGGGAAGGCTGCCAGCCCCAGGGCAGTGCTACCATATCCCACCTCGGACTGAGTGAGACAGGGATGCTCAGGACACCCCATTTCATTCACTCCTGCATCACCTCGATGCAGGAGAAGCACCTGCCTGCAGTGCATGAGGATTAGCAAGAATAACGAAACAGGTGCAGATGGGAAATTCAGAAAGGAAGGAAAACCAGACACTTTCCAGAACAGCTTTGTGCTGGACTGCTTTGGTCTGAGATTTTCTCTCACATAGGTGCCAAACTGAAGCTCTGTGGAGCCTTTTCTCCTGAGGTGGGGAGACAGTCTCCAAAAGACAAGATAATCCTGCCCCTGCTTGCACATGCTCAGCCTTTTGATTCCCAAAGATGAACCCTGCTCTCCGGACTTTGGCAAAAGGGGCAACGCCTCCTTCTGAGGTTACTAAACCACTGACGACTCTCCTGTGTATCTGCTACGTCTTCACTGACCCAGGTGCAAGAGCTGTCTCGGCGAGCAGGGCCATCCAGTCATCACACCTCATGCCCGCTCCTCCCTGCCCACGGAACCCGGCCCTGGCAGGAGCGCCCACCCCATCACGTCAGGCTAAACCCTCCCAGGGTCTGCTCATGGGCACCAGTCCCCAAAAGCTGACGAGCCTTGCCGTGACATGTTCAGTAGCTTCCACACCAGAACCCATCATTAGAGAGATTCACTTACTGGTTCACCCTTTGAGCCTTTGATACCGGCTCTTCCAGGCAGTCCCTGAAAAAAAATCATATTAAAGCAATGTCAGAAGAAGTGGGAGTTACTACATTTGTTATTCTGGTCTGATCTGACATACAAGCAGCAATGTTTGCTTGAAGCAATGGAGGATTTACATTTCTACAGCTTTCACCATGAAAATTATGGCTTCAATTTCCCCCTTGTTGACTGCACCAGCAGCCCTACGTCCACTAATCCTTGACAATTAGAGCAAAGAGGAGGAATATACAAATACAGCAGCACCAGCAACATTCTGCACAGCAGAAACCTCTCTCCAGGGGGGTTCCAAATAGGAAGAAAGGAATACTTTACCTCTATTTAAATAGTTGGAAGACTGGAGAGATGAAACATTTTGCCAGTGAACACTAGTCAGCCAGGGAGAGGGCTCAGGCTGTTGTTGAATTTTGGTCATTTGTATCCCAGATCTTACCTTCCTGCATAAGGGATGCACGTCACTGGGATGTGAAAGAGAGAATCCCTCTCAAATTTAAATTTTGAACAGAGCCAGAGTGCCCAAAATCCAGGGTATTACTGTATTAGTATTTGGTGCTGCTCCAGATGTTTTCCGTTCTGTCTTGTATGGTGGGAAAAGTGCGTTTCCTCTTGGCTTAAATGGGGCCCCTTGTGAGACAATGCACAAAATGAAGCTCCCCTCTCCCCAGGAATGATCTCTGTACACAGGCCAAGCTGCTGTACCACCCCAAAGGTGACGGGTCCCGCTGCCATACTCACAGGGAGTCCGTTTGGCCCCTTCTCCCCAGGAGCACCCATGCGAGCTGCATCACCCTGTGGATATGGAGAGGTTAGGAGAGACCCTCTGCTACTGGGAAACGGTCTGACACAGGGAGGGGACACATTCCCAAACAGGCATTTGTAATCTTCTCCCTCCCCTTACGTGCAGGACCAAGAACCTGTTCTGTTTACAGGAGGTGGGCTCCCACTTGACATGGGGTGCCCAGAGCTCCCAGGTGTTTCCCTAGTCCTCTTGCAGCTCCCACCCTTCCGTGGGAGCACACGGTCCTTGTCCCTGCGGGATCACCATTCAAAAGGCAGGCAACTCGTACCTGACAGCACTCTGTCTACAGGCAGTCAGAATAAACAGATGTCTCTGTCAACAGCTCTGAAAAAGCATCTCTGAAGGCCTGGAGTCAGCCAACAGGAACCACTAAGTACAGGGACACAGCTGAGTTTAGATCATCTGTCCATGGGAATTTCCTTGGGATTAATTAGTAGAAGCAACTTCCCTCTTCTTGGCTATTGGAAAACTCTTCAGAAGCAAAAGCTTTCCAGCCATGCTCTTTCCTGACAAGCATCAGTGGCTCTGCATCACACAGGGGACAGTAACCGAAATCTTTCCTGCTGTGTTTAAGTAGGACTTTACAAACCTTCTCACCATCGAGTCCAGGAGCTCCATCCCGTCCATCCTTGCCAGGCATGCCCTGCAACCACACACAACCCAGGTTAAGGTTACGAGGAGACTCTGTGGTTTACAAAATACATTCCCAAAGAACTTTTTTGGCCATGGGTTCAACTCCGGGTGTACTGGGAGACAGGGAGGTTTTTCATGAACAGCAGTACAACTAGGGCTTGGTCCAACCAGGATGGCACTGAAGGTCACACAGACCCACAGAGCAGAAGTTTGACAGCAAAGACTGCGAGATGCAAGATTTCCCCAATCGTGTTTTATCTCATCATCTCCAAGGAAAACAACAGGGAGAGTTGCATCTTACTTAGTTGACTTACAGGTTCTCCTATGAGCCCACGAGCCCCTGGGTTTCCTTTTGGTCCAGGTCTACCCTAGAAAACAGTGATAAACCCTGTGTTAGCCTGGACACAACCCTAAGAACAGTGAATGAAGACAATACTTGAACTCTGTAGGGACATTTCATTCCGTTTGTGCTGGCTCCTGTCCTGTTCATACAGGCACGGTGGTTCTTTTAGGACACACCAGAAAACTGGCCCAACACTGGTAAAACTCTTGATCATTTTAAGGGATGGAGATGTACGATCTGGTCGCCATGTTCTGGACTGTAAGAGCACTTAGGCATCTTATTACTTAAGCATCTTTAATAAAATTTAAATATCTCATTTTTGAGTGGAATACTTCCATCCCTTTCACCTCCTGTTCAAATAAACCAGGCGGGGGACAAGCCATAAGAAACCTGTCAGACTCCTTTGAACGTCACCTCCAGTATTTGGAGCAGATGGGTGTTTTACTGCACTTACAGTATCGCCTTTGGGCCCTCTGAATCCTTGAGGTCCTTTGTTTCCTTGAACTCCCTGTGACAGAGGAGGAAAAGTCATTAAGCATCTTCATCACGCAGCAGCAAAGACTGATGTTTCAAGGGTGCAAGACAGAGGCTTTTTTGCTGTTTGCTGGCGTTAGCGGAGGCGTGAGCGTTCATTCCCTTAGGAGCTCGGCTGTACTTTCTCAGCTACACTCTGCAATTCCTGACACACAGATGGATTGCAGCAGGGCCTTTGCCAACAATCCCTCGAGGCAGAGACCATCTTCTCCTTCATTTAACGATGCATTTTCTTTCACCAGAAACAGAGTGGGAGAAAAACTTTAATATTTACTGTCTAGATCCTGCTTGGTGTAATTAAGCGTTTGGTGGACGTCATTTTATTTTAGTATAGAATTTCTTCTATAATGGCAAAGATTAAGGGTGGCTCCCCAGAGGGTGGTTCTGCCTTGGGGTCAGTGCGGACTGCGGCGTGGTGGCTGGCGTAGGCAGGCAAAGGTGCCTGCTATAAAACAGATGCCATAGTGTCCACAGTAAGGACAGACTGGGTGGCAGGCCAGCAGCAAATGCTCTTAGAGAGGCCATGATGCTGCAGATGCAGCTCAGGTCTCACATTTGGGCACAGTAAGGAGGGTATAGGGTTCTGCCGCCAGGTAAGCATGCAGGTTCAGTATTCTACACTTCACCCCAGAGCTCTGCAAAAGTACGAGGACTGCATCTTTAATGAACAACTATCTTGCTTGCAGCCAAAGTCCTTGCGAGCCACGGGCACCTGGGAATAGACCAGGCTCAAAGGATGTAAGCTGAGGAGAGCGCTTACTGATTCTCCCTCAAATCTCTCCTTCCCAGGAACAACACAGATGCCCACTGGGGGGGCCAAGTGCTTGCCCACAGCTGCTGATGCTCAGGGAAGGGCTGTGGAGAACAAAGTGCAATAGAAACGGGGTGAACTTATTCTGGCAGGGGACACGACTGAGGGAAAGACATCAGGAGATCTGGGTCAGGTGAAATCACATTGAAATCACTGGAGGGAAAAGGCAAAGGGAATAATCTGCTGGAGGTGGTCAGCACACCCCTCCTGTTCACTGGCAGCAGGGAGTTTAGTGCAGGAGGAGTGAATGTCAGGCTCTGGTTGTGGAAGACAAGGCCACAGAGGTGCTGAGAAGCAGATACATACAGCTTTTCCTGGAGGTCCTGGGATTCCAGGTGGCCCTCTGAAACCGATGTCACCCTGCAAAGGAAAACACAGCATTGTAACGCTGGGGTTGGCAGAGGGGGGAGTAACAGCATCACCACCTTATACTGCAATCTGAGAAAATACGCGCAGCCCTGGGAAGATATCCCACAGTTCTCACTACTTTGCAACACAGTCCTGCAAAAGATCCCCCTTTGAACAAGCAGGTTTTCACCCTGGATCTCCCCTCCACTCGTGACACACCGGTATCATCCATGGCCTTGATATCCTGATAACACCCTTGTTCCTAAGGAAATGCACGACTATCAGATTCAAAACCATTCAGCCCCTGGAGCAATGCTCAAGGGACCTTGGCAAAAGTCCAAAGCCACAATGAGCTGGAGATTGCCCCTGTGCTCACTGAGGAGACTTTTCATGTCCTGAAAATCTGTCCATCAGTGATTCTGTGCATTTTTCTTCTCAAAGAGAGGACAGAAAGTGAAACGAAACATTTTTCAGGGGTGTTTTTTGCAAGATTCTTCGCACGGTCAGTCGTGCACGGGCAGCACTTCATCCTTCTGCCCTGTTCAAAGCAACGCTGGGCCTGAGCCTGCCAATCCCACAGGTCTGTAGACTCCTCCTGCCTTTGGAAGGTTGTTCTGCTTGGGGGGGTGGTGCAGGAAAGAGCCTGCACATCTCATATTTACAAGTCCAGTAAGGACAAATGCCACCTAGACCCTGCATGAGAAAAACTGGTGGTGGAAAGGGGAAAAACCATAAAATATCTAAAGGTTTTTCTTACTCTGTCACCAGCCGGACCCATTGGCCCTGGGAGGCCTCTCAGTCCTCTTGGGCCCTAGTGAAGAAAAGAAATCAGTTAAAACCCAATCACTGTTGCCCATAAAATGGCAGAACAGCACCTTGTAGCAACTCATCAACACAGAAAGCATTAACAAACAATGAAGAGCGGCAGAAAGCTCAGCCTTCTGATGCACGAACACAAGACGTTTTCCCCTTCGGCGGTGACCTCTGAGCAAGCGACACTGGAGATGCCCCACGCAGACAGGCGTGCAGAGTGCCCGCTGCTGCCAGCCCACCTGCCAGGCCCTCCAGCAGCCCAGAGCTCAGCCTCACATCCACCCAAAAGGTGTCCAGGGCTCTGCTGGGGCACCAGCGAGCGTGACTATCTCTTGGATGTCTCATCCGAGGTGAGGTACCAAAAGCAGGACCTGAATTAAAGCTCAGTGAAACCAGCACGATTTGTTTTCCCCCCAGCATCAACTTTCACATCTGTTATTCTGCAGAGGCCAGAGCTGTTTGTGTAACGCAAGATGATTGATGGCACCATTGAGTTTCATGGTGAAAAGGTCATGGGAACCGGTCGGAGGTGTTACCTGCAGGCCAACGCTGCCGGGAATGCCTGGAGGACCGGGGGGGCCAGGATTGCCCTGGGAGAGGAGAAATAATTAGACAAAGGATGAAAGACCACAAGTCTGCCAACCCAAAGCCAGGGACCTTCCCATCTTCCTTCTCCTGGAGCTCCCTCTCACTCAGATTTCTGCTTCAGAATTTACTTCTACTTTACAGGCCATTTCTTCTCTGTGCAAGAACACTTAGCAGTCAGGAATTTACCTGAGCAATTCCTGCAGGACTTCTTTCCTGACCTGACATCCCTGCATGCGAAACAACAGGTGTTAACTTATCGACCTGATCTTAACGCCATGGTTATCCGGAAGATGAACTAGCAGTGTCATACAAGCAGAGCCCCAGAAGCCAGTGAATTTAAGTCACAGTAACCTCATGCTGTACAGCCAATTCCCTCCTTTCTCCCTGCCTTCTTGAAGAAACTATTTGTTATGGTGCTTTTAAAGAGAAAAATCTTCCCCCCAGCCCCCTTCCTCCTTAATTTAAAGCTTACCTTTTCTCCTTTTTTTATTTCGCCAGGTTCTCCTTTGTGACCAGTGTGTCCCTAGAAATAACAGCCCCAATTATTCACATTCCAGCACAGTCTTGTTTCAGAATTTAAATTTTGCAAGACCTGAACCCACACAACACAACTGAATTACTGGGAAGATAATCTATATGCGTGCTGTAAACGTGTGAACGGAGGTCACTTCGGGGGTTAATTAGCCACGCACCATTCCTGTGTTAGGTATCTTTGTGTCAGAACTGATCTGGTTTCAGGAAATGCCCAGATTTGGTTTCAAATGGAGGTCAGGGACCAGAACTTAGTTCCCATTACTTTTGCAAATGGGGCTGAGATGCTTCTGAAAAGCCCATTTTGCATCTTTAACCTCCCTTTTTGTTTAAGTCATCTTTAATGTCTGCATCCTCCAGCCTGCAATGAAATCCATGTCTCACTGAAATCTTTTAAATAAAACCGAGATTCAGTTTGCTTCTTGGCTCCCTTCCTATTATTGTGGGAGACACCCAGACTAATTTCAGCCATGGCAGATGTTATTCTTCACCACGCGAAAGGTCCTGCGCATCATTTGCATCGTAATTTGAGACCTTCACAGGTTTTTCCATTTCATAAGCTATGAATTTTGAATAGTTATACCCTAAACATTGTGTATTTCTAATGATATTTGTGACTCAGCTCAGAGACCAAATAGACCTGCAAAAGGTCAGTTCATGAGGAATTGAGAGCATTTCCCAGGAGATGTTCTACCCATTACCAACTTCTGCTAAATCCTGCTAAAAAAACCCACCAGTAACTTATTATTTCAGCTCTCTGCTGGAGTATAACCTACTGCACAGAACTCATATGAACCACAGAGGGGAACAGAGAAGGAGATGTTTAACTGCTGAGTGAGGTTTCCTGAGGGTTGCAACCTAAAATTTATGTACCAGAATCAAACAACATAAACAGAAAGCTGCCTGGTGCTACACTGGGTATAAAATGGTAATTAAATTGTATTTAATCATGTAAGTTATGTCTTCGTGCAGTAAAATATGTATCTCTGTGAGCACAATTTAAGAACTGGTGAGGTTTTTACAGCTCTCTGCAGCTTGAGAAGGCAGCACACCGTTCCAGAGGCAGCCCTGCACCGCTGCTCTCCGCTTGCTCCTGTTCATCACCTGCACGGTGTTTTCATCTTTGTGAAGGGTTAAATTTCGTTTGTATGGCAGTAGTTCAACCTTCCATCTGTCAAAGACTACAATCCTGCAAGGGATGGAGCCACACAGGTGCCCGTAGGCGCAGGTGGGTACTTGAAGGATGCAAAGCTGCTTGGTGCAGGTGAAGGGAGCGCTCACACCCTTTGCTGGCTCTTTGCAGGACTGAGCTCAGTGGAGGAGCAGCTATTGCTGCGGGAGTGGGAACAGCATGCAAAGAGGGCAGGATCCGGCCTTTCATCCTCCTCTTGTCTCAGATTTGGCTGTGTTGGATTTCTGTGTCAACAGTGAAATCCCAGGCAAGTGCACGGCTGGTTTGGAGAGGTGAGGAGCCTATAGGAGACGTGTGCTGTACAGAAAACAGGTTAACCCCAGGGGTTCCTAGTGGTATTTATTCTGGGAGACAGACCCTTCTATCTGCAGGTGGTAGTTTTCTTACCTTGAACCCTGGCATCCCTGGGGGACCTGGGGGACCCGGTGGGCACAGAGCTGGGCACTGCAAGAGCAGAAACAGGCTTTGGTTTATCAAGGACACACAGAACATCCTGGGCAGTGGGTTTCTTTCGTAGGGAGAGGAGAAAAGGTCATGTGGGTTTTGGCTCTAAATCCAATCCATTCATAGCATAATGTATTCACCAGCAGTTCCCTACGGCAGGAGGTCCTGAACAGGTCCTCAGGCCCCCAACAACCCACAGAATAGTGAGTTACGGTCTGCTTCACACTGTGCCTGCATGGACTCTGAAAAATTCCGAAGGCTGACAGTGGTCCACAGTCCAAAACATTGGAGCACCACAGTTCCCTGGAGAAGCTGGACAGGTATCTTGTAAATAATTATGAACATATTTAATTCTACGCATTCATTGACCCCTACTGATTTCCACTAGACTCACCTCAGTGAACCAAGGACAAGCAGAATTTATCAGAAGGGGACCTATAAAAAAATTAACCCAAATACCAATAAGCTGGTATCTGCAGATGTCTAGGGGAGGGTGAGCCCCTGGTGGGACCTCTAGTTTGACTGGGAACAAATCAGAGCATGCATGGAAATTTAATAGGGTTTAAAAGGCCATACTCTAAACTAGGGACCAAGATTTTCTTCTGCAGCCTTTGTTTCATTTGTTTGGGGCTTTTTGTCTTTTAATAAAACCTCAGGTGACACCTCTGTAGCAGGAATTTAATTTT
The DNA here is from genome assembly GCF_000690775.1 of Eurypyga helias. Lineage (NCBI taxonomy): Eukaryota > Metazoa > Chordata > Aves > Eurypygiformes > Eurypygidae > Eurypyga > Eurypyga helias. The sequence continues at coordinate 28,738 of NW_010267342.1, read as the reverse complement.
CTAGTATATTCCACCAGGTAACTTAAATTAAAATCGCAGAAATAGCACCGTTTTCTATTAACTTCCGCGTGACTTGCCATAAGGCAGTCTAAACCGACTCGGAGCTTTTTCGGGGCACACCAATTAGAAAACCAAAGACGCTGTCACAACAGCAGCTGCAAAATCTGGAAATGTCACTTCCATCCTTCACGGACTCAACGCTCCTTTCTTTCCCTTGAAAGAAAGGAATCAAGACTTTCTCCTAAGGAAGGAAGCCTAACAAAGCATATGCCCATAGGAACCCGATCCCACCATCCATGGCAATAAACAGCGCAACACACACGACCTTTTCTCTTGCAAAGCAGGACTGGAAACAGATGCATGAAAAGCTGTTGTCATTCACCAAATGCTAAGGTTGTTTTGTAAATGACAAAAAGAAAAATGTATGCAGAGCCTGCATTTTGGAAAGCAAAGATCAAGGGAAAAAACACCCGAGCACTAGGATATCTACTTCCTTGAAAGAACATTTCAGTCACGGGACACACATGCAACACTCAGGCATTCTGCAATAGGTCTGTGGGGTGTGAACGTTGGATGTTAACTGGTCTGAGAGTCGCCCACGTATGCCAGTCACACCAGGGATTAAACCAAAAACATATTTACATGCTACATAAAGGAAAACCTACCTGAAGGTCCCCACCGCCATCGGGAAGAGTGCCTGGAAGACCCTGCAATTCATGACATGTGGCCTTTTAAATAATGCATCAAGACAAGCTCCAGGAGGAAATACAACTTCTAGAAAATTCGCGTTACAGACCTGGCTCAGTTGGACCAGCACGAGGCAGATAGCCAGCCCCACAGCGTAAAATGCAGCCCCTGAGCCCTGCATCACGAGCAGCACCAGTCCTGACCCATATGTCAAGGCTGTAATTATCTTCTAGAGATGCACAAATGAGCCTGGGGAAGAGCCTTGAGCCTTCCCCTTCATCAGAAGTGATGAAGGCAGCAACCTGAGAAGAGCAGCTGTGCCTGGGCTCTCCTTCGGGCCAGGGAAGTTCCTTGGGAAGGACCTCCCTATCCCTCCCACCCTCCAGAGACACTGCAGCAAACCCAAAACAGAGACTTGTTGGTCTCAAGCCTCCCTTGTTGGCCCTACATCATGATCCTACAAACCTGGAGAGAACAGAAAGCCCACCCTGCGACCTGTCTACACCATGAAGCCTGGATGCCGTTGGGTTCCTCCACCCAGGCAGCACAAATAATAAACAGGAGATAATCAACACACCGAAGCGCAGCCAGCGAGAAATCACTGCTCTCCTTGGGGCACGGTGTTAACGGCCTGCTGACACTTAGCCCGGAAAGGGAGCGCTCAAGGCACTGGCACCAAATAAAACATGCATGTTCTGGCAGCAAGAAGAAAGTTCTGGAGTTTCTCCTAGGAATTTTCTTACATTTATTTGCAAGTCTCAACTTACAGGAGGTCCAGGTGGTCCAGGAGGCCCTGGGAATCCTGGCAAACCAAAAGGTCCCTAAAAAAAGAGTGAAAGATTGTAAGAATTCCCCTTCTTAGTCATTTAAATGAAAATGCAAAGGGAGAGGAAGGATGGCTACCAAATACCACTGCATATTTGTGAATGTGGGGCAAGATATCTCTAATGGGACTAAAATGCACCTTTCTTTCTGTGGAGGCTTCTATGACTGCAAAGAGAACAGCAGATGCATATAAAAGTATAGATATTGGGACATAAGAACATATCCCTGCGCCTACACCCCTGCTTCCACTGGCTCTGTACCTCTCCAGCAGAGCTGTGAGCACCCAAAAACAATGCTACTTCTGCAGAATGGGCTCCCTCAGATCAGACCCATTCTGTTCAGTAGCTTTTTCTGAGGATGCTGCAAGTAACATGCCAGCTGGTAACTGCCCTCTGCTCTTTTGACCTTACTCATAGCTGGTAAAGGAAGATCGGGCTGAAAGCAGTTGCACACCTTTGGCACTGCGCTGGGTGACTGGGCTGACCCTAAGTACGAGGATACAAGGAACAGGATACAAATGCCCATGGGCATCTGTAGAGCTTGGAGGGCCCCGCACATCACGCTTCCAGAATGGGCCAAGACACCAGAAATGAACATCATGCTGCGGCACGTTCAGTAAATGAGGAACAAATGGTAGGAGAAACTCACAGGAGGACCCCGAAATCCATTTCCACCTGGGAGCCCACTGGGTCCGGGAGGCCCCTGTTGATCAGAGAGAATGATGATCAGATCATCATCATCTGTGGCAAACTCACACAGCTGCCAACACCCAGGGCAAACAGTCGGGCTGGCTGTACTCATCTGTCTAAGGTCCCCTCCCCGAGGAGCTGCGCCCAATCAGTTTACCAACACACATCTCTCTTTTTGCTCCACCTTCACAGAATCACAGAACAGTTTGGGCTGGAAGGGACCTCAAAGCCCACCCAGTCCCACCCCCTGCCATGGGCAGGGACACCTTCCACTAGACCAGGTTGCTCCAAGCCTCATCCAGCCTGGCCTTGGACACTCCCAGGGATGGGGCATCCACAGCTTCTCTGGGCAACCTGTCCCAGTGCCTCCCCACCCTCTGCGGGAAGAATTCCTTCCTGATGTCCACTCTCAACCTCCCTCTTTCCATTTAAACCCGTTACCCCTTGTCCTGTCACTACCATCCCATGGAGCACACTTGCCCACCATCGCATGCTGCCACCATCTGCATCCCCTCTGACACACGGCAGCTCTGAAGTGCCCCAGGAACCCCCCAGACAAAAGCTGCCCCAGAACTGGTCGCTTCCAGCAATTCCAAAGCTGCTGTGCCTTGAATTTACATCAGTGCCAGCTTCCCTGGGGTGGGGGCGAGCACAGAATCTCCACCCACAAGGCTGCTGACCTGCAGGACACCACATCCCTCTGCCCAGCACAGGAGAGGGACCCAAGGCCTGGGGTGGGTTCATAACACTCAAGAGTATCCAATAAAGCCTGTGTAATAATTTAAACCTCATTTTTTGAAGGAGCCTCATTACTTACTGGAGGTCCTGGTAGTCCTTTGCCCTGGAAACAACATTTAAAACAGTAAAAGATCACTTAAAAACGGAACACACAGGAAGCACAGTATAACTCAGAAAATACTGCCTTTTTTTTTTCCTTTTAAATTTCCTTAGCATTCCTCTGTCCTCAATTATTGTAATTTGCAATCAGAGCTGGAGTCTTAATGAATCCTTTTGTTGCCTCCAGTAATTTGTATTCCCTTTACAGCACTGTTACCTACGAGATGTCTGAGTAAAGCCACATATGGTGACATGACAGTGGGACACAGACATTTATGAAGACAACATTCCAGTTTATCTACTTTTCCTCTTTATCTAATGTCTAATAATTTTGATAGCATTAGATACGCTAGTCTTCACCCCAAGCTGGCTCGATTTTAACATATTTCTGAGACCAAGAACACGCCCTGTGTTACCAGAACAAGTCATACACAGATATTTAAAACACTTTGAACATCTTTTTTCACTCATTCAGGCTTTGATCCCTTTGTTTGGGATACAAGCCTTCCCACCTTGTCTTGGTGATGGTTTTGGCATAGTACCACCCACCATCTGTACATAAGGCAGGTCTAGGAGGCACTTACAGCTGATCCAGGTGGCCCGGCAGGTCCTAATGCACCCTGCAGGGATAAAACAGAGTGCAAATCAGCAGGGATAAACCAGAAACCTCCATGGGGAAGACACCAACGCCTGCTCTCCTGGACTCCAGTTTTCGTTTGAGAACTCCAGCAGTGCCTTACAGAAAGAGCACCCAACTGGAGATGCTCACCTGAATTCACAAATATAAAGACAGAAACTCACGGATAATGACTCTGTCATTCCCGATTAATTACTTGATTAAGGAACATTTTAAGGTAGTAGGGATGGATGTTCAGAACTGAGCCCAGCAACTTTCTTTACCATTCGCAGGTCAAGAGAGCATAGATTAAAACGTGAGAGTAGAGAATAAAACCTACAGGATGAAATAGACCTTCTGCAAGTCACAGCTGGCCTCAGGTTAGTCCCCACGAATATCTAAATGTTCACATTTTAATTTCACCCATTTGAAATATTCTCATAACACATTCATATTGTAGATCCACTGACTATATTATCTGAAACTATTTAGAAGATTTGGACTCGATCTAGTGAATTTTATTAATTCATACATTTTCCCTCCAAGCAAACACAAAGATTTGGCAGCTTCTGCCTCTTCACTGGCTTTCCTTGGCAAATCCCCAATCTCCTTTCCCCAGTTTGCATTCTTACTCTTAAGCCTGACTAGAGTTTGGCGATCTTAGACTAGAATGAAGGCATCCTTGAAGTTGTTATGTTCCTGCTTAAGGAAAGATAGTAAACAGGAATGACCTTCTTAATCCCTTTGTTGCATTGCAAAGATGCCAACGTTGGCTGGTAGACCGTAAAATTAATTATAGGTTGTAATTCTAAACCAGGAAGTGAACGGAAATAGAAAAATGAAAAAAGAAAACACCAGTGCAGCGTGTTGACCTTGGCCAACAGCTGTTCAGGTATCTCCCAGGCATGGCGAGTGTGCATTGCTGATGCTCTTGGGTCTGAGAGCCTCCTCCAAAACCAGCTCCAGCTGAATGGGGAAAGGAGAAGCAGAGGCAAAAAACCCCAGGAAAAATAAAAAATAAAGGAGCGGGGGTGCGGCAGTGCCAGTGTAATTTGGGGTGAATGACAAATAAAATAACAATGTGCTCAGCAGCAGGGAGGCAGCCCTGGCAGCGAGTGTCTCTGCGCTGCACTGACACTCGGGAGCTGCAGAACAGCCACGTCGTTCCCAAGGCCCTGACGCAGACAGCTCTTTTACATTTGTGTTGTTCTCTGCTGACGATGCTCTCTGATAAAGGCAGAGCAAACCATGCTGTTATTATGGACCGTGTTAAACGAGCACCAGCAAACCCTCATCTCCTTGCGCAGGGGACGAAGAGTGATAACAGCATGAGGCTTCCTCAGCCTCTCGCCAGCCCGACTGCCCAAACCTGTTTTCCAAACATTCTCAAAGTGCTGCGCAGCAACATCTGAGAACGATGTCCTGAGCTGGAATTAAATGGTATCTACCCCCAGGGCCAGGAGAAAAAGGCAGATGGGCAGACCTGGAAAACATCCCAACACGCTACTGCTTATTGTGATCCCAGGGACAACTCCAGCCCTTTCCTCATGTTCTGCGTCCTAAATGAGATTAGAAATACTTTCCCTTGTTAACTTAAAGAGAAAGATAATGAGGACCCAAGGCCTCATTAAGAGCAGTCTTGTGAGGGAAGGACTGTAATCCAATAAAAATCAACTCAGTTGCAAATGTCAGCTCATTCATTCCTCTTGCTGCAGGTTGTTCTGCTTTTTCTTCTTCTTTCTTTTATCTTTACGCTGAAGTCCTTACAGCTACTGATGGTTGTAAGGGACAAGCTAGGATCTCCTCCTGTAAAGAACAAATTGACTTCCCGGCTCCTACTGACTTACACCCTAGTCCTGCCCCCACTGAAACCAGCAGCACAGCCCCTTTCTGCTTTGGCCAACATCCCAAAAGGTTGGCAAAGTACCCAAAGTGCCAAGCTTTTGCACTTCACTCTCCTTAATTTTGCTGTCTTTGAGGGTGTAGGGTGCAGCATGCAGCAGCAAACATTCCTGGTGCAGTAAAAGACCATCAAGTCCCCGAGCAAGCTGATATGACTCCATTAATTTTAAAGCAGAGACTCTACTCTACACCTTGATTTTAAAAACACTGTCTGACTCAACTCATTCTCCTGGTAACAATGTTCTTTCTCTTTTGATTAGAAAACAATCTCACCATAATTTTTCACTTTAAAGTAATATACTCCATGAATATACAACTACAGAGCATAGAAAATACTTGATTAATATGACGTTCATAAATAAATATGAAGAATTATGTTTTCCTCCTCGCCTATAGTGTAAGATGCCCAGCTTCAAAATGGCCTTTGGAAACTTTCCAATGAAGGACACCAGTATCTTAGCACTGAGGTCAGAACCCAGCTCATTCCTGGCTAAAACTAAAGGATTTCTTTAATTGAAAAAACAAGGAGGTTTGATCTAATCAGTCTGTAAGCAGAACCATGAGAAAAAACAGTGGATGGTGATAGCAATAGGAGTATTTAGGTAAAAAACGTTTAGGTGTGCTGTCTTCACGTTACTCTGTCCCTGGCTAGCCATGAATCACGGTTGGACTGATGGATGAAGTGTGACTTAACAGAGGAAAACACGTTTAGCAGTAATGTATGACTAAACACTGTCTTCCACAAGCCCAATTCCATATGTTGAACACCACTCCCAGACACTCCAGTCCAGAAAACCATGCTCATTCAGTGGAAGCCATACTGTTAAGTGTGAATTCAATTCCCCAATGGGAAGTAGTCACCTGCTTATTTCAATGAATCCTGGGAGACTGAAATATGTTCTTCAGGTTGGGCAAAAGAAAGTAAGTCAGGATAACAATGCTGTCCTTTCAGACTGCTAGAGATTTACAGGTTTTTCCTTTCTTCCAGGCTTTTATTAGACCAATTAAAACAATTTTCCAGATGGACCACTGACCTCGAAAAGCTCCCATAAAGGGCAACAGGTCCCAGGTTTGCCCCATGCTGACAGTTTGAGTTACAAGACATGGGAAAGCACGGCAAATCAGAGCATATAGTTACGGCAACTGTGCCAAAACGGAGTTTGTGGGCTTCTACTAACCAGCTGAAGAGAAAGGTCTTGTGCCCAGAAATGATCTTCTCCATTACCCTGCAAACTAGGAGCTTGTGTGCTCCAGTGGGCATGGGCAAATAATACCACCGAACCTCAAACAGGGGCACAAAACTGCTCAGAGTCTTCTGTGTGTGGTCCTGAACTTTTCTATTTTAAAAATCAGTTCCCAGAGGTGCTGGACTCTTGCCAGAGGTTGTCTGAGAGTGGTCAGGGTTCTGCAGGCCTGGACCTCCGGGGAGAAAGATGGGCACGAGGTAAAGCAAAGGAGAGGGTTTTTAGTGCAGTGGCAATGGACGGAGGCTTGGAGCTGTGACCAAGGTGCTTGGTCCTGCCACTTACCTTTCCCAGTGGCCAAGCAAACTTTGCCTTGCACGTGGGAAAGGAAGAAAAGCGTTATCAGGGACACATGGCTGTCACTCATCCCTTTAACTAAATGAGACAAATAATTTTGAGCTTTGGGTAACTCCTTGGGGCAACAAATGGATTACTGAGATATATTGACCCTTTTTTAACCTCTGTGGTGTGTGTACAGCCCATCACTGTAGCCCTGAGTTCAGGAGACCAATTAACCAGCTATGGATACAAGTCTTATCTTCCTATGCTGGGAGACAGAAAAATAGCCACGCTGGATAAAAACCTGTGCCGAACGGCTCATTCATGTTTAGTTCTTCATGTCATAAGGAGGCCTAAGTGCCTTCCTGGTCCCATTGTAGATGATCTGAAGTGCATCTGTAACATCTCAGGCAGTCATTTCTCTATCCCTGTGGTGCCCCTTAGAGTTGCAATATGCAGGAAGTCAGAAAAACTCTTATTTCTTGCTACAATGGCTGGGGAACTGTAAGCCAAAGCAACTAATAATGTCAACCATATGGACAGCCCCAGAATTAACAAAAGGCAAAAGTTTAAACAGTTAACACATAGTAGCAGTAATTATAAACATAGCAGAGCTCCGTACTCAGACTGCAAAAAAAAAAAGGCCAAAATAGCTTCACTTTGATAAACTTTGTAATTAAGTCTATTGACTGCTTCGAGGAACTTCTTTGACACTCAAAAGTATCACCAGTGCTATTCTGCGCTGGCACTCCCACCACTGAGGCTATCCAAGCCCTTTCGCAGCCACGTGAAAGAAAAATGGATCTCCTGTCCTGCCTAATGAAAAGCCATCTAGAGCTTCATTTCAAGGGTCCAAGTATTCTGCAAGGGTTTACAGATAAATAAGCCATCGTAATCAACACCCAGTACCACCAATTTACAAAGGAATGAGAAATCATCAATACAATCAGTGACAACGTTCATTTAAAGGGATTTAGGATCTCATGGGGTACTCACACGGTCTCCTGGAGGCCCATTTGGGCCAGGTGGGCCGTCGGTTCCTGTTAAACCCTGTAAAAAAAGGTAAGTGTGAAAAGAGAGAAATGCAATAATAAGCTATAGGAAGTCCCTGTGACCAACACAAACCGCTAGGATGTCTAGCTGTCATTTTATTTCTCTCAGTAATTAATCACAAAGGAAAGGACCAGAAACAAATTACCAGTACTGTTCTCTATGCATCATAAGTGTGAATGAACACCACCAAATAGTCTTGTTGCTGCTGTTTACAGAGTTGCAGCTTAGCTGTGGAAGCTGACTAGATGCTTCCTCACCTTGTGCAGGAGAAAATGTGCTGGCTAAAACCTTACCCACACTCCGCTCCCAGGGCAGTACGTTGGTAAGCTGGGAAAAAATGATTGTGTGCACTCACCTGGTGCAGAGCAAACCCCAGGCCCGTGACCAGCAAGCCTCAGCTAATAGGTGCAACTGGATTTCTGAATTGAGGCTCAGTGGGTTTGCTAAAGAAATGTCAGTGGGTGCCTGTTTCTGCAGGCTTGCCCCGTGCTGCACTGCAGAACTGCAACGTTTCACTGTGAGAGTGCTGTCCTATCAGTTATGCATCTCAAAACTGTTCTCACACTCCTTAATTCAATCAAGAGATGCTTTCAACTCTTAAAATTTCTGCTAATATGCAAGATGTACATACAGATCCAGGACCCACTTCGCTTCTCCAGTAGACACAGAGAAAGCTGATGAGACTCTTCAGGAAAACACCCATGTTTATGTGAAATGTATAAGATCTAAGGGAAGATGACAAAATACTCACATCCACTCCAGGAAGGCCAGGCAATCCGGCTTCACCAGCAGCTCCAGGCTTCCCTGGTGCACCTTTTGGCCCCTAAACCAGATAAAGAGGCAATTGCTTTTAACATAGTAAAAAGGGAAATGCAGCATGTGTTGATACGGGCTACAAGACGGAAGTTCATTTGTTGATGTGTTAATCTTATACCAGGCAACATGGAAGAATCCCTGCAGAGAGATGAAACTTGCCATAAATCCTTATCCAAATCCTAAATTCATTTCAGTGCTTTGGCTCAGTTCCCCATACAGTTACTTATAAACTGTTCCTAGTAGAGGGTAGAAAGGGTTGGGGTAAGTGGCTAAAAGCAAAGAGTTGTGCCACCTGGAATGATTTTAAGCACCCCTTGGCAGACTGAGGAGCTGAGCCAGACTCAGACCAGTGCCAAAAATAACCACACATATGTGGCTTGGTGCCAGTTCTGTTATACTGGTGAGGGGTGAGCTTTATTTCACATGTATCCTCCCCTAGCAATGAAGGAGGAGAATGTCTTTGTCTCCAGGACCGGTGCTGAACACCTCCACTCCTGTGCACCCCTCATGGGGATTCCGCTGCAGATCAAGAGGAAAGTGAGGCAGTAAGTCTTGGCTCCTACACCGTGTCCCTCTCAAAAGGCTGAGCAAGTCAGTGTCAACCAGAAAATACTTACTGGTGGGCCTGGCAAGCCAGGGGCACCCGGCTCCCCCTAAATGAAAGAGAAAAGACATCAGTGTTAGTGCTGAACCTCCTGTTGACTTCGTGCAACAATGGTGTTCCCGACTGCCAGCGCTCAAGTCTCCCTCCACGCCTACTCCAAGATTTAACACCCTCAGTCTTACAAAGCTGATGCTATTTTTTAATATTTTAAAAGTCTTTGAATCACTCCTAGCTCAGCTGGCTTTAACATCATTCAGAAGCTTGCATGGACCCCAGGCAAGATATCTGTGTTTCATTATTAGCCCCCAAAAGAGGCAATCATTTGTGGACGGCAGGAGCTTGACTCGAGCTTGGTTTCCCATCTCATCCCACAGAAAAAAACCCACTTTGTGTCCCAGTTCCCGATGTCTGGATGGTACCCTCCCCTCCTGGCTTTCGGATAAGCACACTAAATATTGTGAGAGGCTCAGGTATGGTGGGCGAGCAGAGGGCGAGGGGCATGCTGACCCCCTGGAAAAAGAAAATCTATATGGAAAAAGGGTGGTTATTAGCAGAGCAAGGCTAGAAATAACACCATCCCCACCGTGGGCCTGATAATTAGGAGTTAGAAGGCAGTAAGCTAAGCTGTGGAATTTCTACCATGTTTCTATATTTACTGTGTCGGCAACTGTGAATTCTGTGGGCAAATCTTTAAAAGACTGGCTGCCTTGATTCGCTCAGGCGAGGATTTATGCACCGCATTGGTGACCCATCAAGGCACAGACCAGAGGGTCATCGAACAGAGGGATCTTTATGCTCTGTGTTGCTGAAGCAACTCCTTTGCCCACAGATTTTCCATAAATAGTTATCGTTATCATAGGTGGGGAAAGTCCCCTGCCAAGGAAATGAAAGGAGCGGTTCTTTGGCAATGAATGGTTTGAAAAGGCAGCTAGAAATGGCAGCAGAGGTGGTTTTCTCCCTCCTCCATCGCTTGAGATCGCCAGCCCCTTGCATTTTTTTCTTGCCCTTGTGATGGCAATCCATACAGCAAGGTCACAGCATCAGCAAAGGCTGTTTGGGACCATTGTAAACCTTGGCCCTGCCATCGCAGACCCCTGCGGGACTCTGCAGGAGCACCAGAACTTCAGTCAGCTGCATTAAAAGCCTAATCAGTGTTTCCATCCCTAATGCCAGATCACCGGGAATTAGAGGTAAGGGCTGTCAGCAAAAGGAAATGCTCTCCTGGTGCTACCCAAGAGGGAAGGAAGTTTACCCTTTCTTAGCAAGTCAAGCCAGGAGATGAAAAGTGGTGGTGGTGAGGGGGGTTGAAAAAGCTTGATTTTTGAAAAGTGACAATTGCTTATTAGCAATTTGGGGAATTACATCCCCAGAAATAATTCACAGGAACTTGTCACTAATTCTTTCCATCATAATATGCTGTTTCTATTCTTGGGAAGGAGAGATTTTGCTTGTTACTGAGTATGAAACGTGAAGCTTGTTAAAGGCTATGATTACAAAATATTTCAGAGGGACTTAATGTTACAGCTCCCACTTTGAATGAAAGCAGGAGCTTCTAGAAATGGTGCTTATGGGGTTCATCCGAGGTTTGTTCGGAGATCTCCTGAATAATTCAGCTGTACGTTCTGCATCGTTCACGGCTCATGGCCGACGCTAAGGGACTGCTGAGCACCGCGGCAGCACGCATCCAGCTCAAAGGCCGTTCAGCGACTCTTCCCACAGCGCATTCATCCGAAGCCATCTGTGAAGGTGACCCAGCTGGAGCGGCTTACAGAGGTCAGGAAATTTGCAAAGATATGGTTCAGAAAAGTTCTGATTGTGCTCTTTATTTTTTAAAAAAACCCACATTATTAAAGAAAACAAAAGAAGGGTTCCTTCTTTGCAGCGGTAGATTTGGACACTGCCACGTGGGCTCCACACGATCCTCTCCATGCAGGGCTATGAAATACAGAGCAGTGATTGATTTTATAGGCTATAATTTTTTGGAGGGTATTGCCAGAAAAACAATAGCCCTTAAACTGGAAGGCTGTATGACTGTGCTCAACACCAGCCCCAGCTTCGAATCTCTTTTCCTGTGCAATTCCTTAAAAGCCTACATGTCCCGTTGAATCGCAGAAACCATACTGGAGTCTGTCCCCAAGCAGCTGGACCATCTCATGCAAACGGGGAACCTGACAACCTATATCCGTGGGAGGGATGTAGGGAATGGGAAACTATTCCTGTGTAGCCAAAACTCCAGCCTCAAGCTGGGACTGCAAGACTTAGCACCTTAAATACTTTACTCAGCCACCTGATTTACTCGGACTAAGATCTTCATGTTAATTAGATGATGTTGTTTGGACCTGTCCCACAAGGAGCCTTCCAAAGCTTTTAGCAGTTGATAAAAGGGTGTAGGTTCACGTGACCAACACCTCCCCAGGCTCTGGTTTCCAAGAGCAATCAGAGTGATCCTGATGCTATTCCAGAATTAAGGTATAAAATATCCTATAAAAGCAGGACGGCACCATTACAGGGATTTGTTTCTTTCCGACTGCCTATATGCAGAAGCTGGTTACGACTTGATGTCTGAAGGGCTTCATCCCTCCCAGATTTTTCTTTTTCCCTCTGTACAGCAACGCAGCCACCCTCTCCTGCAGCCCGCTGGCCACAGGGATGGAGGCGGCAGTGGCCGCACAGGCTCACTGCTGCGAGTGGGATGCACATCCCTTGCCCCTTCCAGAGCATCCCCTTTGGCCTTTCATCACCATGAAAAACAGCAGAGAGAAACCATCGAGGTACCAGCTACGTTTCACGCTACAAAACCAGAGTGGGATTTTCCGTACAACGGCTCCGTTAGCCGAAGGACGCTTCAGAGGGACGAGCTCTGAATCAATGAGGTTCTCTCTTCAGAGCAGCCTGGCTCACAGAGCCACTGTGAAAGCTCACCACTGCAGACAAAAAACCTCCTTGTTCACCGTATACCAGGGAACTCATACATCTTTTTTTTTACCTTCTTATCCAAAAGAAAATGACCTGCATGGAATGAATAGATTTTTTCAAGGCCTAATTCCAATAAACTTACTTCAGACAAGCTTTAAAAACCCCTGTGTTACTCCATAAGCAGCTTAGAGAGACAAGCACTACTCACACTGAGTATCAAAGTGGGAAGCCAGCCTTTTGCATTTAATGTGGTCTTGTTGAAGGTCCAGCTGATGCCCCTTTTATCCACTGCCAATTACAGGCACAATTCAGTCCTTATCCAAGAGATGGAGAAGCAAAATTTTTCATTTCTATGGAAGAATCGATTAAAAGTAATAGGACAAGTTTTTCTCCTCCAGTAAGTCCTGTGGAAGAGTCTTCTACCTCTGCAGGAGGGGTACGTATGAGGAACTGAAATAAAGGCCTGCTGAAATAATGGGTGCCCACTGCATTTGCTTTTGTACCACTGAATGAAATTCATGTCTGGAAACACACGAGCCAGAGTCTGACCTCTCAGTGCCAATGCAAGTCAGGGATAGCCATACCAACAACGCCGAAATTAAAAAACAATGTCAGAGCAATGTCCAGCGCTGCATATTTCAGTTTCCTGGGGCTTCTCTAGAAACATGGATGCCCTGAAATGTCACGTAAACCTCCCTCTGAACTACAGAACATGCAGTGACCCCAACACACACCGTACCCATGCACTCATCCATATTACGTTCCCCCTTCTCTCTAGACACCAAAAGGGAAATATTCTGCTTTGCTTTGGGGTCACGAAACCCTATCTCTGTCCTGAACTGTCTCTCGAGACAGTGGATCGATCCTGCAAAGAACCTGAGGCCACTCAGCACCTCCGCTCGCTGTTCCAGCTCTTGCAGAAGACGCTCTCCTGTGAGGAGGCTGGTTCTCCAGGTCCATCCACCTCCCAAGGATGGCCCAAAGGCTGGGGCTCTGGAGAGCAAGAGCAGCTTCTCTGCTCAGTTGGCTCTGCCTCTGCTCCACCCTCGCCCTCCCTCTGCCATACGTCACTCACATCTATGCCGTCCTTGCCAGATGGTCCAGGGGGTCCTCGTGGTCCAGGAGGGCCTTGTGGTCCTACTCTCTGAAGGGATGAGGGGAAAGAGAGAGAGAAGTTTATTTTTGGATCAGGAGAAACATATGGGCTAAATCAGAAAGCAACAGCCAAGTCCTACAGCTGAACCCTAAACCTGCATTAACCGTTCATCCCTCAGGGCCCCCTGCCATCCTGGGTGGACTCAGAGGAGCTCAGGATAGGTGCAAAGCTCTTTGGAAAACCCTTTTGACTGAGCACATCCTCAGGGCTCCCAGCTCGCTTAACTGGTGGCTTACGCTGGGAATCAAAGCTGGCCACTGGGCAGCAAATGGCCTTGGCTGAGTAGGAAATGGTTCTCACTGCCTACAGGCACGTTTCATTTTGGGAGAGAAGGAAATGCAACGCCCATGGGAAATAGGTGCCAAGCGCTTGGCATTAAAAATTACTTTATAGTCCCAGTCTGATGGGATAACAGAAGAGGCAGGCAGACACTGCTGAAGACAGGAGAAAGGGAAAAACTCCTCTCTAAACAGGAGGCCACTTGAAAATTTGGTATTTTGGCAGAGGGCTGAGGTAGGGGGGAAGCTAAGAAAGGTCCAGTAAATGACTTCTGTATGGAGAGGGCTCCAGAGAGCAACTTGCTGTAGCTTCAGTGAACAAAGGTTTCATTGTAGAAGCAGCTCTGCTCGCAGCAGATGAGGGCAGCTCTGAACTCCCAAGCCAGACTGCAAAAATTCCTCGCTAACACAATGAAAAACCTCACCGAGGAGTTACTTCCCCAGGCAGTAATATTAACACCATAGAGGGAAGTTTAATATAGCTTCACATCTGAAGCGAACAAGGCTTAAATACGCTCTAAGTGTAAAATCTGAAAATTGACTGAGGGAAGGAATAAGAAATTCTGATTCAGGTGAAGACCCGAACAGATCAGTCTCGTTGGCAACCCCTTACTTCACTGTAAGAGAAAACGGTTTCTCTTGCATCAACAGGTCTCCTTTTTCCCAAGGCTTTCTCTTTCCTAACTGCAGTCCTGAACAGACAACACAGGCAGAACTTTAACAGAAAATATAAAGCAGCAGTTTCTATGCAGGACACGATCCAAGAGCCTGCACGCAGGTACAAACCCAGGTGCTCGGCTCTCCGAACAGCACAAGCAGCACACGCATTTCTAACCACCTTCAGACGAACCACCTGCCTGTTGCCACATTTCAGGTATAACACACAGACCCCGATCTTTTTCCCGTATGGACTTATTTCTTGAGCAAAAGACATAAAGCTTCTTACCTGAGCTGATGCTGTGGCTAAGAGCTGACTCAGGCAGAGAAGCCCAAGAGCGGAGAATCCAGCCATGGTGCCCAGGCTCTGCCTCTTCGTTCCTCCTGGGCAGCTGGACTGTTTCTCCTTCGGGGTCCAGCAGATCCCTCCTCCTCCTCCTGGGTCTCAGCTTACAAAGGAGAGGCTCCTCGCCTCCAGATAAACCTGCGGCTCCAGCTCAGGCAAGAGGGGCTGAGCTGGGAGGAGAGGGGAGGTTTCGGAAGGAGGTGGGAGAAGGAGGGGGAACAGCAGTCGGAAAAGCTCTCATTCACACCCCACTGGGCAGCCCCAGCCTTGAGCAAACAGGGAGCCTAAGGAAGGGACAGACTCGTGGACAGGCCGCGGGAGCACAATTCGGCTGCTCCAGCTGGAGATACAAGGATGTTCCTTACGTCTCACACGGACCATTTCTCAAAGCCCATCACCACCTCAAAGCAATCCAGAGTGAGAGTTACTCAGTGCCTGAGGCTGCCTAACTTCACTAGAGAAATTCATACACCTCTAACAGTGCGAGATGCACTACAGAGAAACGCACTTACTGCCTTGCGAGATGGTTTAATAGCTCGAGGTGTAGTCACATCTGCCTTTTTTTATTTTCAGGGACATCTAAAGAATGCCAACGGATTTCTTGAGAAAGTGATGAATCCTGACCAGAGAATGGATGATTGCAGACAGATACAAGGAGGAAGAAACAAGGAGAAACATTTTCAGAGCCACAAAAAAAAAAAACAACATAAAGAAGAATTGCCTTTGAAATATTTGCAGGGAAGGAACGGGATGACAGTTCCCAGTCTGCTGATCCCAGTGGAAATACATTCACAAAGAATCACATCTTCTGCAAATAGCTTCATGCTTCCCTTTATCCATTAAAGACAATTTCACCCAAAGCAGGGCTTGGAAGTGGAGAGGAACAGTGGCAAGATGCATCAGGACTGAAATGACACAGCTCATTCGGTTAGCAAGTGGAGAGCAGAAGTGGAAAAGCAAAGCTTAAAACTGAAATACGAGGTTTTCAGCTTGGCATCCTTATGCCAGGAGGTTTATACGAGCACAGTGTGTGCCTGCCCAGCTCCCCAGCAGCCAATATTCCACCAACCTTGACAGAGGGATAAAGGGCTCAAAGATTTATGAAGTTCCTACAAGATCCCGTGGAACAAGCAGCTGGGGGCAGAAAGGGAGCGTGTGTCTTTGGATGGCTTCAAAGTAAATGGAATGCTTTACTGGACACCACAAACCCCACAGAGGGCGAGCAGTGCACTCGCACGAACTGCTTCGTGCAGAGCTTGTACCTTCGCTCTGAGGCCAACCGATGGCAAGAGAGAAGGCAAAGCAGCTCCAAACTCCTCGGCCACACATTACTCATAGCAATCCAGGGATTGGAGTGCTGCTGCGAGCGGAGCCTGATGATGACCAGAGCAAGGGAAAAGCCCTGGGAATATTCACCTTCAAGCCACCCCACGGAACAAGAGGACCCGTCCTCCTCTCCTTCCATGTCCCCAGGCAGCAGGAGCGCAGCTGAAGGCACAGCGACCTACAGAAATCGCTACCAGACACCCTGTGCTCATGCCCTGAAAGAAGAGCCCCCAAAAGCAGGCTGGGCATCTGCTCTCCTTCCTGCTAGCCCCAAGAGCTGCCAGAAGCCAAGCCCTTGTTTGCCCGAGAGCATCACAACACAGGGAAGGCAGCACAAAGCCAGGACAGGGCACCGAAACATTTGAAAGCACATCATTAACAAGCAGCATGGTCTGGGGGGATGTCTTTTCCCCACAAACATTCTCTGGCCATGTTTTACAGTGGTAGAGGAAGGCTGAGCATCACCTCCACATGGAACAAACAGCAGGTTTTTCTCTTGGTGAGCCCACCAGACCTGTGCTTGGGAGTGGTGGACAGCCCCACGCACCCACTGCCCTGGAGCTATCGGCTGTTGTTTGGGTGTGGTGGTGCTGGGGCAGATGCATGGTCATGTCCTGCCCTCAGAGATAAAAAAAGCAGAAATGGAAACCAGTATGCATTAAAGTCATGCTTTAATAGGTGACATTAACGTAATTGACTCTGTAATACAGCTCTTGGTGCTGGAAAACATCCTGTGAACTCACTGCAAACACCTACAGCCGAAACTCTCCACCCCACCATGACAAGGAACGGTGTGGTTTAAGCACTCCAGACTAGGGCTGCCAGTGAAATCCCATTAATCACAAAAACAAACCCCACATCACGGTAACAAGAGATATGATCTATGCCCCAGCTGAGCACATATTCACAATGAAAACTTCATTAAATAAGAAAGTTACTATAAATCTGTACAAAAGCCATGATTAACAACTTCTTATGAATCTTTTATGAAAGAATTTTCACTCAACATCTTCAAGTATTTATATCTGTAGGTAAGTGTATTCTCACTGGCTACTTAAATCCATTTGCACATAAGAAAAAAGTAGTATTTTAGAAACATTAAAGCCTTTTTTCCAGCATGTGTGTGACCATGAACACTAGATGTTAAGCTTGCACTTTTACGCCCACACACGTATGTGGCATGCTGCACCAGTACCTAGTCTGGGATGGCAAGTCACCGACCGAATTCCTTGAAAGATGAAGCTTCTCCAAAGCTGTAGCAGAGAGGAAAAACATGAACATTGCACAGGCTACTGCACCCGCTCTCTGGCAAGGCGGGCAAGCCTCTAGCCATCTCCTACACGGAACAACCAGCACCTACAAACCCCAAAAGTAAAACAATCTGAGCAAACAGAAAGTCCAGACCTTCTGGCTGTTGGAAAGTTTCCTCTGCTTCATGAAACAGATCTTCCATTGTAAATCTCTAGGAGCAAAAGCATTAAATGGTGTAACGCTCCTTCAGCCTCGGCTGAACACGGTCTAAGTCAGGCAGAATAGCTAACAGGGAGGTCAGGAACATTAAGGCAGGCAAATAGCTGGCAAGGTCTGAAAGTGATTTCTTGGAGGCTCTAAATAAATGAACCAGACAAGCGTACCCCCTCCAATTAAAGTTTCAATTAAATGACCCATGAAGCCCAGTGGTCTCCAGACATGCCCTCGCTGTCTGGCATGCTGGTCATTAATGGTAAAACAATCCTGCCCTAGCCAGGAAGCGGGTTAAATCTGACACATCTGACTTCACGTAGTGGGCCTGCAGAAAAGAGCCCACAGGCCACTGCAGATTAACAGCAGAGTCTGAAAAAACGCAATGACAAATAGGTGTTCTATTTTGGCAACTGAGGAAGGAAAGCCTTTGAACCAGAAGTGGACACAACTACCTGTGGAAGACTACCAAGGGTCTCAAAGTGATGGAAAAACCAGGGGAAGAAGAGCTCCAGGCAGCTTTATGTGAAGCCTGAAGGTTTTTCTCTTAGAAACCAGTAGACTATTCATATTCTGAATAACTCTAACAGGCACTACAAAGCAACTTCTGCGGGGGACAAAGGGAACAAATTACTCAGCACTTTGCACGCTGGAGAACAGTGTCTGTACACAAAGGTTAATATTGGTCAGGGGTACATTTGGACTATGCATTTTATCCCAGACTAAAGTCAAGCCTATTTTCTTTGTAGGAGGAGAGGAAACTCTACTCTTACATGCTATGAAATGCATATAGTCATCTCTTCCAGGCAAACCACCTTTCCCATGAATAAATCTCTTAGGAGGGTACAGCCTTTCAAAATAACAAACAGCAGTTACACGGTAACAGAAAGGCCTGGCAAATTAGGTCACACTGTCTTCCACTGAAAATCCTACATTTAATAAATACGTGACCAGTTAAAACAAGGGAACAGATCAGTTTTCCTCTTCTCTTTAAGAAGGGATGTACCAGAAGCAAAGTGCAAAAATCCCCGTTGCTCCAAGACAGTCCTGAACATCAGATAACAAACAGGAGCAGGACAGAGCCTGTCCGTGAAGATGACCAAACTAGAGTTCTCCTCTTTCAGGAGGAGAACCAAGGGCTGGATCTTAAGGAAGTTAATACAGATAAACGAGTGTGGAAAAGTGAAAGGCAGGCAGGGGCTAGCCTGGATCAGCCCAAAAGGAAGTTTACTCTTCCATGCGCTTCTGCTATCCAAATCATTAAAGCTGGCTCCTAGCAGTTAGGGCAGTGTCATCTCTGCTTGCTCGAGGGCTCGCTGAGGCGGTCTCACTCTGCTGCGACCTGCTCTTCATCAGGTTCTGCTGCACGCTCAGAGCTTTCAGGTTTTTGTGTTGCAACCTCAGCACTGTCGTCTTCAGGACAAGTGGGTGCCATGCTCTGCTCAAGACCATCTGGAAGTTGTTTCTTGCCTGCGACTTCTGCTTGCCCTTTTTCACTTGTATCTTCTGCCTTTTTATGTTGTTCTACCCCATCTACCTCACTTTTGCCTCCCGGGACGTTGCTGTTACAGTGGTGCTGATCACTGCTTGCTGTGACTTGATCTTCACTTGACTCCAAACCATCACTTACTGAAGTCCAGCCAGTCTTAGGGAGCCTGGAACCAACCAGGGGTCTCTCAGCCCCACCATTTGCATCACCACCACCCTTCTCACTTAGCACTTCCACACTTGTGTTTTTCTCACTGACATTTTCTTTTTCAGCGTTTGCAACAGATGGATTTAACTTGGCTCCAGAGGCAGAGGGCCCCATGTTCAGGTTTATGGCCAAGTTGAATGTTTTGCTTCTCGGTGGTCTTTTATCAACTTTCCTCCGTTTTACAGCTGCATCAGCGGTCTCTGGCGCTGCTGAGTCTTTGGTGCTTGCATCATCTTCTTTTGGCATTTCCTGGTCCTCTTCTGCCTGTAAGAGTTGAACTGAGGAAGGATTTTCTGCATCAATTGCACATTCTCCCAGATTACGGGAAATGTTTTCAATATCAGTAGAGCTTTTTGATGGTCCACTCTTTTTTGCATCTGCCATATTTGCATCCAGTTTTCTCTTCTTGCTCTCCTTGGTGCAATCATTTTCTGCTGTACCTTGAACTCTCTCATTGTCACCATCTCCTGTACCTTGGATTTCTTCAGCCTTGCTGTTTAAATCCTTCTCCTCCTGCTGGGTAAACGAAGCCTCTCTCTCCTTGTCACCATCTCCTGTACCTTGGATTTCTTCAGCCTCGCTGTTTAAATCCTTCTCCTCCTGCGGGGTAAACCTAGCCTCTTTCTCTTTGTCACCACCTCCTCCCTCCAAAACACATTCGCTTATCTTCTCTTTTAGATTTTCATCATTCACTTCAGGCTGCAAGCCTGCAGCATCTCCAGCCTTCTCTTCTTCCTCTAGAGCCCAGTTCTGATCCTTTTCCACAGAGCTGTCACACATTTTACCAGGTGCTTCCTGTTTATCTTCAGCCTTTTGGTGCGGCCGTGTCTTGGCAGAGCGTGGTCTGTACTTCAGGAGTTTGTCGTGTGGCCCCCACACGAAGCTGCCTCGAGGTTTGAAGTGTTGCCAAGCATAGTGGACTAATTCTCTTCTCTTCTGTTTGCTTCTGATGGTGAACAGAAAGTAGTCCAAGGCACTTCTCTTGACATTTGGTAACGTCTCCTTAACAAGAGTTTCTGTTAGGAAAAACTTCACCAAGTGCACTTGATAGTCTTCGTATCCCATCTCCCCCAGGCACTTCAGGATGCGAGTAATCCGCAAATTGTTGTGGCTGTACCTGAACGCAACAGGTAAGCAAAGTAAAGTCAACCTCTTGCAAGTCACTGCAAGCCGCCGGGGTATCTACAAGATGTTCTGTGCATTGCTGACTGTGATCTGTTAAAGACTTGGGCAGTGCAGATGGGCTTACTTTTAAATCACCTACTGCTGCTGCCTGCCTTCAGCAGTACCTTCCTAGCCCTTCTGGGCTGATAGGATTCATCATTTCAATGGCTTGGAAAGGTTCTGGCTTCCTGCATCACCCACCAGTAGATAACAGCCCCCACACTGGGTCAGACACACAAGTCCACGCAGCCCAATATCCCTGGAAGTGACCCTGCAGGGTAAGCCTGTAGAAACATGTAAGAATACAGGCACGTATGGCTGCTGCCAGAGATTCATCACTTTGAGCCTTTAGCTAGACACAGCCTTGGCTATTTTTCAGTGTTTGACAGTCTTCAGGTTGGTTTTTTTGTGAGTATGCCCAATCCTTTTATAGAAACACAGAATTGTTTTGGTGGAAAAAGACCTTTAAGATCATCGAGTCCAACGATTAACCCAGCACTGCCAAGTCCACCCTAAACCATGCCCCTCAGCACCACATCACCTCATCTCTTCAATTCCTCCCAGGATGGTGACTCCCCCCCCTCTCTGGGCAGCCCCTTCCAATGCCTGACAGCCCTTTCCATGAAGACACTTTCCTAACACCCAACCTAAATCTCCCCTGGCACAACTTGAGGCCGTTTCCGTTTAGGGAACTTGTTAATACCATCAAGGGTACTAGAAATAGGAGGGTCGTTACTATGCCTATGGTAAGACCTACCGTAACATAAAAACCTTAACGATCGATTTGCAGAGTACTTTTCAACCAAGGATTCAAAGCATTTTACATACATTAAGGCAGCTTTAAGCCATCAGGGAAGCATATGGAAACACTCCCACTTAGTAGTTTAACGAAATACTACAAAGGCAACTGGGCTACCAGTCTCAGCTGGTTTACTTAGTACACTTGTCACTTATTAAAGTGACAGAGTGTGTGATGACCTAGAGTCAGAGGCTGAGCCAAGTTAAAAATACTTTAGCTAGCTAACTTTTTTAATTCCTCAAGGGCTGAGGATATTCTTGCCTTTTGACTTTTTTTCCTTCTCAAAAGAAGTGCCTGGCTGTAGTAAATGACCAGCAGTGTAAACTGAGACTCACCGGTTCAAGTTTTGAAATCGTTCAGCCCAATTCTCTGCTCTCTTAAGTTCTCCAGTTTCCTCGTTGGTCAAAATGATTCCATAAAATCTCAGCATGAGCTGATAAGCACGTATAAGCCTTTGCATAACCTCCTTGGACTTCTTAAAGGCCTGAAAACAAGACAGACCAATGAGTACAAGGTGGAACTCCCTGGTTACCTGCACCAGTTTAAGTGACACCTGAATTATAAAAAAGGCTTGATTACACCACTAAGCATTTATTTCATTTGTTGGTGTAGCTACTGGCAAACACAAGACAGACAAATGTTTAACAGTGCTTGAGTGAGCTCTGTGTGTACTAGGGCCCCAAGGAAGTAATGTTAAAAAATTACTTCAAATATAAGGCATTTAGGGAAAATCCGAACATCCTTTAAATCTCAAAGAAAAAAAAAAACAGCCAAAAAGCTTTCAATACCTGGATTTCTTGACACGTGAGTGGTTTGGCACGCCAGTTCATCCCATGTTCACGTAAAGGGAACAGCCTGAAGAGAGAGAAATTTTCAGCCCAGACGAGCAAAGATGACATCCAAACCCAGGGCACCCATTTTGTTAAAACTAAAAAAAGACTCCAAAAATCGTGATATCGCAGTGGAGACCTCACATCCTTAAGGAGACACGGGAATCGTTTACTATATGACAAATAGAAGTACTGTCTCCCTCCCACAGAAGTATCGTCTATGCCAATGACAACAACATACTCTGCTTTTCTGGATCTCTCTCTTTGCCTTAATACTTTGTTCTGCAGTGTGCTGTAAGACCAGACATGACTGAGATCTACTGCTACAGCCACACTGGAAACCTGTGTCTTCAGGATTTCCACTGCATTGCTTCCAGAAGCATATAACTCAATAAAAATAAAGTAGACACAGGTTTCACTCAAGAGTAATTCTTGGCCTTTTGGGAAGCTGAATTCAGATACAACTGACTCTTAAAAGCAGCACAACTCAAGAGAGGCACTATATTAATGCATTTTACCACTGTATGTATGAATGGTTTTCTTCCAGAATTTCATAGTTGTCCCACCAACGTTCAAGCAGAGTTTCAATAGGCAAACCTGAAAAGGAAAAAGTCAGGAAAGAAGAAATGGCAGCAAATGAAAACTGAAGTCACCCAGTCACTCATTATCCACAGCCAAGGCATTCACATACAGGCATTAGTTTCTCTAACTAGACAACCATCCTGCTAAGCCAAAAAACCTTAGTTTTCTGCCACCAAAGAGAAACTTAAGGAACAGACAGCACAAGGCCATTTTAAAATTGAAATTCTTGGGGTTTTTTGTGCTGTGGGTTTCTTTGGTGGGTTTTGTTTGTTTTGGGTTTTTTAGTAATTGTTCCACGTGGATCAAGCTACTCCTTCACCAACTCAACCCGCCGCAGCAGAGTTGCATCACTCATCGCACAAGGTACTCACCCTGGGGCAAAAAAGAAATCTCATTTTTATAAAAGCTCAAGTTCCACATCTCTTCTTCCTCCTCATTTTCCGATTCTATCAAACCCTGGAGACGAGAACAAGAAATCAACAAGCAGCAATCTTTGAAGAGGCAGCATTCACTTCAACACTGCTTGCTTTCCCTCACATTTGCTAAACATTTCAAGCTAAATCCTTGAAACGCGTTTTGGGAAGTAACAGCTTGCTTCTGATGCACCCACACGCGCTGCATCCCTTCCCCCTCACACATGAATCCTTTAAAGGTTCTGAGCTGTCAAGGTAGAGACAAAAGGGTGCCCTCGAGTCTGGAAAGTGTTCCTAAGCTTAGCATGCGCCGAGGAAGAGCCACGAGAACGTGCATCGTCACGCCGTCCATACCGGGTAACAGTGTCTGTATCTCTGCAAGTCCCTCGCTGCGTTCCAGTTGCGCCTGCCTGAGAACTAGAGAAAAGAGATGGATCAGATCCAGAATAAAGGAATTTTCTGGGAAAAAAAAACCCAACCCCATTCCACTGACCGAATTCAGCATCTCTCACACGTTCCCCTGCCTATCACTCTGCTGTGCCCTCCGCTCTGCACTCCCAGCACCCCCAGACAGCCAGCTTGTTACTGCTATTTCCCTGCATTCCTGAAAACAACTTCGGACTAAGAGAAGCTCACACCACCTCCTTTAACCAAAACATTTGTTTTTCTTTCGAGCCTTACTAATCAAGGTCCTCATGCGTTACGCATATCTTTTATCCCAGTCAGGTTTTCCTACAGAAATGGTCAGAACTAGCTGGAAATCCCAAATAGTAAAATGTCATTTTCTTCCTTA
The DNA here is from genome assembly GCF_000690775.1 of Eurypyga helias. NCBI lineage: Eukaryota > Metazoa > Chordata > Aves > Eurypygiformes > Eurypygidae > Eurypyga > Eurypyga helias. The sequence goes on along the minus strand of NW_010267342.1, from coordinate 4,769 downwards.
ACTCAAAGGTTTTAGAACAGGACAAACTAAGCCCTGCTCGTGTCTCCCTCTAAGTCACTATATACCCAGGTCAAGACAGAAATCAGACTTTACAATTGTAGAATTTAAGATGCAGAAATAACCCTTCATGTCAAGGACCTTATTCCCTGTAGACATCATTAAAATTAAGTCTTCTTAATCTTTGCTTTATGCTCGAGAGCAGCCTTGCTGCTTTAGCATCACGCTGGTCTAGAGCGCAGACAGCAACAGAGCCACATGGTCACATTAGATATTTATTTTATCGGACCAATGGTTCCAACCATCATCATTATTGCTCATCTCTCCAAGTAACCAGACTATGCCAAGCCTACCTGAAAACCCCACTGAGACAGCGGTGACGAATTTGATCTTTGCTCCTACAAATAAAAGGCATTTAGTTGAAACATTTTGAAGCCAAACTTCACTATTAAAATAAATTTTTTTAAAAAACGAAATGAGAATACCCACAGCAGCGACTCACATGATCCCTACTGGTTGCCAACTGACAGATTTACCTAGTTACAGCTGAATTCAGCTGATTTTATTCATGATTCAAATCACTACAGTGAAATAGCTGTGGCACCACGGCCACCTGACAATGAGGTGTCACATTCTCCTCGCTACACAGATGTGTTAGATTCGTTCCAAACGTAGCATTTGGACTGAAATCTCAAAGCACAGCTTTCATTTCTTCCTCTGAACTTCATGGATATAAAAGTTGCAAGTATAACTTCTAAGTATAAAATTAAGTATAAAGTTTTAAATGCATTTTAACTGAATTATATACATTTTTTTAATCTTTTTTTTTTTTTACAGTGGATTGCTTCAATGATAGGAAATCTTGTTACACTTCGCAAGCAACACAGGTTTAATCTTGCTGAGTGCTGAACCATCATGTCTGACACCATGGCAGCGCTTCCAAGTGTTCAGTCACAGCAGAACCACCAAGACTAACAGGGCTGCGCGTGAAATCAAGGACTGACCCAGGGTGAAGCACAGCTCGAGCGATCGGCACCAGCTCACAGCAAGAGCAGGGTCTTTGCAAAACAGGGGCAAGACGTGCAGACTCTCGCAAAATAAGTATTTTGAGAAACTCAGAAGAAAGAAGCAGCGAACGCTCTCCCCAAGTCGGTTTTTTCACTTCATTTGATACTTCTTAACCTCATTTGCACAGAGAAAAAGAACAAAAACCAAACCCACTTTCTAGTGAACACCAATCACTGGTTCAATAATTAGGGCAGGAACTGGATTAGACTTGGTAACACCTTGCTGTAATGAAGTCATCCATTCAGCTGCCCTGTTGATTGTCAGCACTTAAAATTTATGAAGGATGCACAACATTCAGGAGACCAAACCTTTATCCACAGAGGGAGGTCATCAATGCAGAATTTTTATTACTACATTTTGAAAATACATTTACACACCGCGATTCCCCCACACTTGGGAGACAGGAATTAAATAAAGCTCACATTGCTTTTGAAATGTAGTAACTTGTGATGACCTAAAATAAAGCCCATCTACGTTGCAACACATTCCCATTTATCCATGACAACACGGATCAAAATAGGTGGCAGAACTTCCCAAAGTCACAGGGCCCATACGGGATTGGAAATCCATGCGCTGGTGTCCATCCCCACACTCTCCCCAGACTGCAGGAACACACACAACTATAAAAAGCTTTGCCACACAGCCGACATTCGTAAAAAAGCAAGTGGCTGCAAACACAAGACTAAGAAATATGCTCAGCCAGAACAGATCAATACTTTTCTTTTGTTCAAGATGTAAGGAGAGGCTGGGATTCAGCACTCAAATTCATGGATGCTTCTGACTATTAACTGTTGAACTTCAAGGCTGAAATTCTGATACCTGCGGAATTAATGAAAATTTTGTTCCCAACTGCAGAAGAATCAATTTCCAGATATACTTTGCACTTACGGTTGTAAAATACCATGCTTTAACACAGCCAGGCGGGACAACCAAACAGCAGACTGGCTCCAATTTTGAGGGAGAAGTGGTTTGCTGAAGAGTAAGCGTAGAGAGAGATGCAACGCCATGGCACAAGGTGCTGTAAAGCTCCACTAAAAAGAAGCTGGATCCAGGACAAAGACATTCTGGAGGACAACATTAAAGAGAATGAGATGGGGAAGCAAAGGGAGCAAAACTCAGCCCTCCCTCCAAGCAGCTGTTGTTCCTCGGTCTCTATAAACTTCTATTTAAGCCACACAGAACCAAACCCTTCCCTTTCATTCCAGATCAGAAAGACAAACTGAACTGCAAGACTGAAGCTTGCGTGCAGAGATCAAACCCCCTTGTTTCTCACTGCACTGACAGGGAACCTAAGTGGGTTTGTCCCTCCAAACCTGCAACGCATCGGTCGGAACGTGCATCGCTGTGCACCAGGATCGCAGCCAACAAAGCCAGGGGAGGGTGACACAAACAATACTTGGCTGGAAACTGGAACCCAGCTGCCAGCAAAAGGGATGAAAGACCACGCGGATGGTGAACAAGACACAGGAACGAGAAAGACGGCAGAATCCTAGAACAGCGACTGAACCCTTCTGCTGATGAAGAGTTAGGAGAAGGCAAAACTCCATGTTATTAACACAGGGCTCTGAGGAGCGGGACATGAACCCCAGGCATTACGACAGGCTAAGGGGTAACCTTTTTAAAATGAGCACAAACCCGAGGTTTTCAACGCTCGCTCATAGAAGATAAAAGCGCTGAAATGCAAAAGAGCTCAGAAGACACACCTTCAGGAATTTCAAACCACAAATATGGAGTATTTAAAGAGAGACAAGCAAAATGCAGAGACAGAAGCAGAACTTTAAATTGGTTTTGAAAATGTTCAGTGAAAATAATAATAAACAACTCTAATCTCAGCAGCTTCAGCTATAAAGGCAGAGAAGAATGAGGATTAATAATGAGAATTATTAATGCAAATTACTAATGAGAATTACCATAGTAGAAGCAGAAGTAGGAACTAGTTTTGGAAACTGATGATTCATGCCTTTGGCAGGTTCTAAAGGCACAAATGGATGGATAGCAGAAGATTTACTGTTTCTTTTTGCATTCATTCTCACTGGCCTTAAAAATTTTTTAGGCCCTGTCAGACAGAGGTGACTATGTATTCATCACTGAAGGAAGAAATCCTCTCTAAAGATGCAGAACAACATTTCAGGGTCTCTAAGTGTCAGGAACAACATCCTCCTTTCTAAGGCCAAGTTTGAAAAGTCCACTCACTGGATTGAGAAAATGGTCCTTGCTTTTACAGTTGCCCAGAAGTTGTTCTAAGGAAAGAAAACCCCAACCCAAACCTGAAGAACAACCACATTCAAAAAGAATAATGTAAATGTTCTGGAGGCGTTCAAACTTGTGAACAAAACCAGGACTCCAGCCACATACAAGAGAACTGACACTGTGTCCTCAAACGATGTAGAACACTTCAAAGGAAGTCCCTGCCTCCTCCTTTAAGCTATTCCACCTAAAATACCTGCGACCTTTCACCCATCTGCAGGCAGAGCTATGGCCCGACTACATTCCCTGCAGTAATCTCCATGAAGGTGCAGATGCACACAGGTGTGTTAATCTGCTCTATTTCAGCTCCCATTTTGTCTGCAAAGTACAGAGTGTGTATTTTTGTAGGAATTCATGAGTGTTTGCAATACTATGTTGCACAGAATATTTTTTAAAGGAGTTTATTTGAATTTTTATAAACATGAAAATATTACAAGTTTAAGATTACAGTCCTTTAAAAGTGTATTAATTAGAAAGCCTTATCTGCCTATTTATATTCCAAGAATATGGATGAGCTGCTGAAACTAAACTCAAGTGAAGCAGTAGTTTCCCTTTCCCAAAAGGGGAGGAGTTAATGGATGGTAGTGCTGACTAACCCAGGAAAGAGACAGTTTAGCATTTGCCAAAGCAATGTTGTAGAAGAAATTACCGACACAAAACTGAAATATTGATGCTAAAGACAGAAAACTCGGATAACAAGTTCCTTTTATTTCAAATCAACATTATTTTAAGGCACCAGGCGCAGGTGTTCACATTGTTTACCACTACCTCACTCATAACTGTACACATACTTGTTTTAAAAACATCAGTGGGGTTTGCTTGTGTTTATTTTTAGAGTTGTTCTGAATATGCTCCCTAGAAAAACAAAAAAACAAACTCAACATGTCTGAAAGAAATAAAATGGTGCAGCTCATTTTTAGACGTGAGCAAGTATTATGTGATGGTTTTTTATCCTGGGCATGAAAGAGCATACGAAAGGCCACCACGCAAAGATGAGGACACCAACAACAAACGTAAAAGCAAGGAGTTGCTGAAGAACACCAACACCAAACGCAGCGGCCATCACAAGTGGTGAACAGGCAGGTGCCCCACAGAAGAAAGAACTTGTATTTATGGGATAAAGCGTGTAGATTACAGGGAACTGGGGGTGGACTGGGGAATTTAAAACCCAGCTCGTGGCAGTCTAATGAAACTTAAGGGGTCAAAGTCTCAGCACACCTCTGCCTTCGCCACCCCCAGAGCTCATTTCGGAACGGGCTCAGGGCGTCTCTTCTCCTTGAGGATTAGCTTCACGGAGATGAGGACAAAATTACATGCTAGTGATCGTTATCAGGGCAAAAAGCCTTTGACTTGTTGTAGGTATTTTAAGGTGCTCCAGTTCCCGATGGTCAATCAGGATACGAGAGGGATGGCGCCCAGATACAGTGACAGCACAGAGTAGGTGGCCTGGGAAGATC
>NW_010267341.1:48209-69503 GCF_000690775.1 Eurypyga helias | reverse complement strand
AATTTGGAAAGACAGAATCACATTTTCAACCTGTCTTTTGGATTTAATTTTTTTCACCTTTGTAATCCCAAACACTATAAACATAATTTTTAATAATTAGAAGCTTGTTTTTTACAACCTCAATCGATGCTGAACATATCTGCTACTTAAAAGAAAAGCTGTAATTTATGTGGCATGGACTATTAAATATGTCTGAATTTTCCTGTTTAATGCTTCTACAATTTTTCTTATCTTTATGGCATTGATTTTAAGTCATCAGACAATATATAGCACACATTTCCATTTACTTCCTTGTTTATGGCAAGCATCTCTTTGACATTTAAACTTATTTCTTAGATTCCTCTTTTTACCCTTTTTCATCATTCTTCATCTTTCCCCTACACTGTCTTTTTCACCAAGCCTTGACTTTTTACCTGAAGGGACATGCTCAGGAGAATCAGTAACAATTTCGATAGCTACCTCTGTCTCCAATACATTTCTCCTCACCTCTAAACCCCCAGGTTCCTTCCATGACCTACAGGATTAGAACTGCAACAGCATTAGGGCTGTCAGGTGCTTTCCCCAACTCCAGGTCCTCAGACACAAATGTTTTTTGCTTCAGGCAACAAGCCCATAAACCATTAATTAATCTTCAGATCTCAGAATTGAGGATTTCATGTTTTTAAATTATCTGAAATGTGGTTTGGAACAATAAAATGAGGAGAAAGAAGATTATTGTGTACTTCAATGGACACTATTTTCAGCAAAAAGCTGAGCATGTAGGGTATACACAATTAAATCTTTAGAAAAGGAGCTTGAACTTGGATTTTAATATGAACTCCACTAAGTCTTCACTACACACTACTCTGTTATTTAAATAAATTTCAATTTATTTACCACAAGATACGCAGCAACTAAGAAGCATATGTCCACTAATTTAACAATATTTCTGATAAGTTCATAGTATCTCCTTCATTAGAGCAGTGTTTCCATTTATTCTTTACAGAAATACTCTCCCAGCACTCCTTATAGCTCCTTTGATGCATGGACTCATCCTGCAAATGTTCACAAAGTACTAACATAACATTTCAATAGTACTAAAACCTGCTCAAGTTTACTTGCCAACTTGTGCCCTATTTGCAAGTAAAATATGCTTTCCTTCCTAATCATCTGCTGCTTTAACTGATCATTTCCCATTCGTTTAATAATATATGCCATGTGCCTTCCAAACATGTTTTATCCTTAGACTGTCTCATCATCATTATCTTCTATGGTAGCAGTGCCAATCTCAAAAGAAATGAACAACATAAGGAACTCAAATGTCTAGGTGGCAGGGCACTTTATAAAAAATACAAAATGTGAGTAGTAAGGCCTATCTAAAAAACACTAATGAGTTTTTTTTCAGATGAATGAAAATGGAAAGCAGCTGGAGAAGCATTTGGGGAATTTTGATCAATCAAAGAGTTTTAAAAACAATATCTATTATTTCTGAGTTGAAGAATCTAGAATTTGTTGCTGGAAAATATAATACTGGAACAGTACCAGTTTCTAAAATACTATTTGGAAAACTAATGGTCTTGATTACATAGAAATAATAGTGTATTACACCAATCAAGACGGAATGGCTAGTTTTAATTGGAATGCCAAAAAAGTATATGTATCTAAGGAAAAGAAAGACATTTGTGTTTGCAAACTTTATCTGAGTCAACTTTAATTTTATGAGTAAAAATGCTGTTATTGTTATTTGAGAGAGAGATAGATAATCTAGCAACAGGACCAAAAGTTAGTAAGATCTTTCCCAAACAGCTTCTGAGACCAGTTTGTGAAAAATGTTCAAGATGTATTTGGGAGAAGAGATATTTTTAATATCCTTGTAACAGTGCAGCTGAGTAGTAGGGAAGGTATGACATAATTAAAATTAAAAAAACACAATAATTAAAGATAAAAGAAGATCATAGCCTAATAAAATTTTGTTTAATCATTTCAATATTTTAATTCCTCCCAAAAAAGCCACAGACTTTCAATATCACATGACTCCAGGGTGTAAGTATATATTTTAAGACTGGATAAATGTCATAAACATTGATTAAACTTGCAATCTGGATAAAAGACTTGATATTTCCCTATGTGCTTCAGTTGTTACTAATGTATGTGATGCAGAGAAACTAGTTTGCTTTTTCACTTGGAAGTGTAACACAACATTTGGGGGGTGGGGTTTGATGGCTTTGTTTTCTGTTTTGGAAAGTGTATGGTAGCATACAAGTACTTTGAAACACTCAGAATATTCACTGTGGTAATATAAGCTAATAATATTGGGAATGGTAATGAACAAAGTCCAATGCTGTTTCCAGAATAGATGGATTTCTGTAAATTTTAAATACTACCTACAGCAAATGTGCTCTCTCAGAATTTTATTAATAAAGATAGAAAATATCTGAGCAACAAGACAAACACCAGTAGTTAGAAAACATAGTACGTATCTTAGGTAGCTCAAGACAGAATGTGTGTTTAGCACTGAAATAATTCTTTACAGTTCCAAATCGCCTTGACCACCAGCCTACCTTGCTGAGGTGGTGTCAAGACATTGGACTGGGACTATCACATTACTGATTAAATTATTTATTTGTCACATTTGGGAGATGAAGAAATAGTGTTTAAGAGGAACACAAAGTAATTAGTGCCAATAGATCATGCAATAACAACTCAGCATGTTTACAGTTTTATTTTAGAAATGTTTGTCTGCAATTCACATAGTTACTCATTACTGGGTATCAATAACTTGATTATGCAAAGCAACAATCTCGTTTCAAGTTTCCAAAGAGATCACGTGTATCACCAGCATCTGAACTCCTTCATGTTATGCACTGAAAGTAAAAAAAAAAAAAAAAAAATCCCTCTCAAAACCCCATTATCTCAGGAGATGTCAATATTTCCTGTTACCCCAAAATACAATATATTTTTGCTTTTATGATTAAAAAAATATTTATGTAAAACACAAGAAAACCTGTTAACAAAACCAAAATAATACACTTGTAAGCATAAAACCAAACAACTAAACACCAACACCTTCCTCCCCTTTCCCCCCCAAAAAACCAACTTCAAACTTATGCTCTAATTTTCTAATCTAGGCTGCTTTTCCTTGTCACTGTTCTATTTTTCATTCCCATGAGTTTAATACTCTCTCAATCAACATGCCATAATTACAGCTATCAACTTGCTAAATATGCCAAGTCTAAACCTAGTTGGCTTCCAAGTGGTTTTCATAGCACCCTTTGTGTTCAGAGGAGAAAAAAATGGATAGGCCATATGAAAAGGACTCTTTTCCCCCTTATGCCATAGTCTTATTTACAGTGAGCAACCTAAATAAACATGTTTAGATGTGAACAACTCAGACAGAAAGATCTGTGGGAATTTCAAATGAAACAGAAGAGTTCATGGAGGTAAAAGCATTGGAGGCTGGTGAGCAGTGTGGGGAAAAAAAAAGGAGCAGAAACTCTTTCCTCTCTACAGCTCATGTGATATAATCTGCTTCAGGATCATGGAGAGCATACTTGGATCTCTGAGCTGCAAACTGCTCCTTGTTAGGGGAATTCGTCTTTCATGAAAGAGATTTAATTGCAGCCATCTTCAAACAAATTGAAAAATAACCAGAAGGTGAGTAAGTGAAAGATTCATTTAATAATCTCAATGAGACAGAGCCTAGAGCATGTGAAGGCCTTTAACAAGTGCTAATGATTATACCTGAGAAAATATCTGGTTCTGATTTAGAATTATTAATTTAAGTGCAGCAGGAAGGATAAGAATTGACACCAATGTAATGTGGGGAATAAAAAACCACCAAAAAACAGAAGTTAAACTTGCTGAATAGAGCAACTATTGTTAAAACAACTTACAGCCCCACGTTTGTTAGTTTTTAAGACATGAGATACTTTATCTTCTATGCATTTTTCAATGAAGAAAGGTGGTTTTTTTATCATCCTGCACACAGTTGGTTTACTGAAACATTCTGACACTTGCCAGTAAGTTCCCAACAGCAGTTTTTCCTTCTTGTCTTGAAAATAGATGTGTAGAGTCCCAGATCTCTGGCATGTCAAGGAACAGGCTCAAATGAAATCTGAGAGAATTACATCCTGTAGTACTCAGTATAATCTGAAATCCCATGATATACTCATAGTGATATATTCACTGTGATATAATCAACATTTAATCTAAATCACATGATCTCTTCTTCATCCAAAAGACCAGAGAAGCAAAGCAGTATCACTACATAAGTGAATCAAACTGTGGCTTGCTTGTGGTGGATCTTCTCCCTTCTATTTCTCAGGTCTGAGTCCTTGGGTTATCCTGATGTGTGCTACTTCGGTGGTGGTGATGGTCATGGTTATAGTTATGTCACTGTCAAAATAGAAAGAAATCATACACTGATTTGTCACTACCATTTCAGTTATGAGAATTGAGCACTGATAACATTTTTCCTCTATTTCTTTTTTACTTTTAAAGAGATACAGTGTTACTGAGTCCAATGAATCTGTTGGCTGCAGTACCAAAGTCAGAGCTGCTACAGTTTCTTCCCCATCTGAAGAAGTAATCCTCAAACAGCACTAAAATGATCTGACCCATGGTACACTGTAAGCTTTTACTCAATTACCAATAAGTTACTACTCTGAGGTCTTCTTTCAGTATTACACTTTATCCCAGCTTTTCAGACTATTTGAATGTCTGTATTTTATGTTATTTTCCTCAAACATATTAGTTTGTATTTTTCATATTTGAATCTCATTATGTAATTTTCTGCCTGATTCCTTAATCTCACTTGCTCCCATTTGTATTATGCCTTTGTGCTCTCTGGTGTTCACCTCAAGTACTAATTTATTCTCACCTGCATATTTCATTAGTGTAGTTTTACTCCCACATCCACATTATTAATAAAGACGTTAAAGTGAATGAATCTCTACAGAATGCTATTAAATATTCCCCACTACACTCCAAATTTAATACTTTGAGCCTTTATTTTAGTCAGCTCTCAATCCATGTGGCAGTGCTCTTCTGCAAGTCATTGGGAAATAATTTACAGTACTATTCTGCAAGGTATCGTATCAAGCACTTTACTAGACTCCAGATATATATATTGCATTCCCTTTATCCACGAAGTAGGTGATTGTGTCAAAAAAAAAAAAAAATCCAAATGGCAAAATCTGTTTTTAGGAAATAGCTGCAGTAGTTCATTACTTGATGACTGGGTTTGGGAGGGGAAAATAATGATCCAAATTATTTTTTATAACCTTTGCACCATGATTTATAGAGCACTGTTCGCAGCTTTACCCAGGATCATTTAAATTCCCCTGGCATCAGGATCTGTTTCTGCTGCTTGTAGTGTTTAGTACTAAACCCTTGTTCACAGGATAGAAAAGCAGGGCAAAAGGCTCCTTCAGACCGACCCTTCTGCTGAACTATGGAGAAGCTTACAGCAGGTTTTGCTGCGAAAGCTACAACCAAGTATGCTGTGATATATCTGCCACAGACAACAAAGTCACCTTTGTGCTATCTGGAAAGCTTCCATCACACACTCACGTGGGAGAAGTACCCCCAGCTCAACCTGCTGACTGCAGTGTCTAGGAAGACAGCATGCCCTGCTGCTTTCATGCTGTTTCATTTTTGGTCGTTTCTGAGTCTGCTTTCTAAGACGCTTTCTTTTCTATGTTAAATTGTTTCCCTCCCTAGCAATTTTCTCCCAGCTACTTGTGTTCTTTTCTAATTACTAGGCACAATTAGAGTAACTCTACTACTTTTTACAGGTTCTGCATTTTGACAGTGGAGTCTGATTGGGATCAAATTCAGCTGTGGTTATCTATCTAGCAAACAGCGTGTTTGCTTTGGGAAGGTAAGTTGGAGACCTGGTGTATTTGTCTAACTGTTTAAAGTAATACTCAGCACCAAAGGCATGCTGCAGTCTTTTATTAGGAAATAGTGCAATGTCTGGAAGGGAAAAGTCACTTTTCACACTACTTATTTTAGATCTATGCAAGGTTGCATCAAAAATAATCAAGGGACCCCAGCCACAAGATCAAATTTGGAATTGTCCCATAGAAAGAAAAGGCTAAGAAAAAAAAACCACCTTAGAATGACTATTCATATATCTGCATTTAAGACTTACTAAATAGTTCCATTCCAAAGAGGGTGTTTTGACATCCAAGCCGTGTGCCCTAGTGTTTCAAACCAAATATTACATAATTTATTAAACCTGTGTGGGCTGCTTATGTCCATTTCAGATAAAATATAAATCCAATATGACATTTAAAACTTCTTTATAATGTCGATAAGGAGTAAGAAGAACACAGACTAGTAAAAGAGGCTTGTTCAGTGCTTATAAGACTGACCTATCAATAGTGGAAGTCATTAAAAATACAAATTTTCCGTATGATGATTCAGGAGAACATTTGTGGCTTAAAATGTTGAAAGGTTAATACTGACAATAAAGCTAAGGACTGTCTCAGTTTTCTCCTGACATTCTTTCACCAAATCCCATTGGCCAGTGAAGTAATTTGTGACATAGTCCCTGTTTAAGATGTCCCTAAGATGTTCAACTTCATTATGCTAGTCTTAGACTGTGGGCTTTTTTTTTTTTTCTTTAGTGAGGTAAAGACAAGCTGGCTCCTCTGTTTCTTGCTATAACAAAAAGGACAGTATCTGGTAAGAGTCCTGTTAGTGTTTTCAGGCCTTTATAGGTAATGAAGTTCACTTGCAATAAAGCAGTCCTTGGGCTTCTCTAGCTTGAGATTCATCCTGTTTAAAGTAACAAAAGCTTGTAAATAAGGCATGAGGGAGATCTTCTACACACTGATGTCAGGCACATTTTCTCTGTGTTTTGTGATAATGTCTTCAGAAGTCACAAAGAATGTCTAGAGTTCAGCAAGGGTGGTAAGAGGCAAGCTTCACTAGCTCATCAGAGCAGGGAAAACAGACTATAGAGTATATTAATGCTATCCTAACTTAGATGTTCTGAATGCTCTCAGGATAAAATTCTGCTAGCACAGGAATCAACACAGCCTGAGACTTTGTTTAGGTATATAAGACAAGTACCTAAAATAGGCATGGTTGTTACAGTGCCTTATTTTTTTTTACATAAATTTCCTATTTTAACTTCACTGATATTTTAAAATTCATAAACATTATGCTTCTTAAGAATATATGCTTAGGACAAGATCTATGTTTTGAATTTAGCAAACCTAAGTTATTTCTTTGTTAAAATTTTGAAATTTATGGTAATTTGAGGGGTGGAGGGTTGAGATTAATGATAGTTGTTTGTAAGTGGTTAAATTCAGAAAGCCGCAACAAGACACCTGTATATATGGAGGCAAGGACAAAACGTTTACCTGAGAGCTTCCTTCCTCATTTTTTGTTTGTTTCCCACATGCACCCCTTCCCACCCCCACCGGCTCGCCACAATCATGAACTCCTACATACATTTTTGGGCTAGATTTTCTGAAGTAAGTTAAGATTTTCTGTGTTCAAGCACAAGTGCTTTCAGTGTGTCACTAAATGAAATATAAATCATTGCACACCGACTAACAGATGTGCCATTGGCTCCCTTCATGAAAAACTAGCTAAGTAGACAGCTGTAAGTAGAGGCACAACCTGAAATTTCCAAGACTGTTTAAAAAATAAATATAATCGCTAAATTTTTAGTAAGTAAGTGTTCCATGTAGGTACTTAAAATACATGAAGTGAAGTTCTCATCTAAATTTAAATTTTATTTTTATGTTGCTGGAGGAAGATGTAAAAAATTTTCAGGTGCTGATGAAGGTGAACAGGGACATTTTCTAATGAATCTTTGTAATATGCTGGACAGAAATGTTCCACCTAAAGCCATTTCCACAGAAAGCAAGTTTTCACTAAATGTGCTGGGGCCTAGAGTTGCAGTTGTCAAAAGATTAGCATTTAAAAAAAAACAACCAACAAAAGACAGCTTTCCACCATGTATTCTCTTTGTTTAGCAGCATGCAGACACTAAACTCTTAGCTCATGAGCTTTTGGCATATGTCAACGTTGTTTCCTATAATTTTCTTATAGCTACTATTTTTCTAGGTCCTCAATTTTATGTCCAAACCTAGTTTTTAATCAACTCTGACTGATTACTGGTAAATAAATTGAAGAAACTCTGTCCCCAGTATTTAACATTTATTTGCAGACCTTTTGGTATAGAAAAAGCCTTTGAAAAAAGGTAGAGAATAACTTGCTCACCATGTCCATGATGACTAAAATAAGAAGTTAATTAGATTAGATTCCAGCATGAAAGAACTTGGATTAGATATTATGAAGAACATTTTGATGATAAAGATATTGAAAGCAGCAGAATGAATTGCTGGAGAAAACTAGCTGCCATCATGGGACACCTTTATTAATAAGTTCGATAAACATCAGCCCACAATGACAAAGATAAAATTGACCTTGTCTGAGGCAAGGTGCCAGACTAGACTTCTTGAGGTACTTCACAGACTTACTGTTGCATGAATCTATCCCTGTAGCAGTGTATGTGTCATAAGAAGTTTCACAACTGTCAATGGGACAACTCAGAAAAGCTAACCTCTTGTGAAAGACTCTCCATGGCCAAAATATTTACATCTGCAGCCTGCAACAATCAAAAAGATTAAAAAACTATAGGTTTTTATAAGACTCTGCTTTCTGCTTTTTGGGTTGTCTACCATCTGGTCTCTAGCATAAGTTGCTCAACATATATTTTACAGTATGAGGAGATAAATGTTTCTTTCTGGGTATGGGAAAAGGTCAGATTATCTATTCCTTGGAAAATTCCTTTTATTTTTTAAAGCTGCATTTTTGTAGAAATGTAATACCCAGAAGAAGGAAAATATAAACAATATATCCTCAATCATTAAATAGTCTATTTTGGAAAATTTTAAATTAAATTCAGAGAGCTTTGAGGGTTCTCAGGATTTCTGTTTTTCAGTTTCCTGTTACTTCTCTAGTCACCTGGGATCTGAGAAACAAAAACCTTAAAGGAATACAAAAGTTATCCAGCATCATTCACTCATGGGATGTTCTTCGTGAGGAAACGCAGAAGTCCGGAAGTTGTTATCTTAGCCACCCTAGAGAGCCCCTGCTTTGGCTGGGAATTCCATAGGTTTTCAGCCCCAAGTTCTCAGGCCTTGATACAAGAAAACTTAAGGTTCCAAGTCCTTGGACAGTGTGCAGAACTGGACTGTTCTTGGGCTACGGTTTAAAGAAAACTTGAATATCAGGGTCTGTGACAGGGCTGCTCCAGAAACAGAAACCTGTGAGTCCTTAGAGCCACCTAATTGGGCCTTTCATTCTCCACCTATCTGACATGACAAGAAGGGGCTGCTGGAACCACTGCTTGCTTGCCTCTTGTCACAAATTTGTTGAGTCTGTCTACATAATTTTCACAAATTCATATTTTTGAGTGAAAACCTTCTTTTACCTGAAAAAGAGCCAAGCAGGTTTGCATTTAATATTATTTAAAGCTCTGGATAGGAATCTTCCAAAAGTAATTTGTAAGGAAAAGCAAAGTTGAAAAAAACCCCCAAACCACCCACAAACCAAAACTGAAATCTATTTGCCTACAAAGTCAGAATTATCTCATATACTACGTCTGCTTCATAATTCTGCCAATTTTGATGGGCTTGCAGTCACATGTTTCTGGGGGTTTTCAGATTTGTCTTCTCTGTTGCTGTGTGGAAGATCCATGCCAGCAACACATAAATTGACTAACAAACTGATGTATATTGGAAACAATTACTTTGTCAATACACAGTGTACTGCCAAATGCAAAAATGTCAAAAAAACCCAGGGGGGCGTGGGGGGAACCAACACCAAAACAACATTGCTTAGTCTCTTAGAGTCAGTGTAGTTTGAGGTTTTTCCTTGCAGCAATTGCAGGTAAACTGTTTTCAGGCAGAAAGTATTTTAATTGGCAGCCTTTCTTCGATTTTAACCCAAGGAAAATTACACAATTAATTTCAAACTATAAACAGTCAAAGATAATTCACTAAAGAGAAAATTGACTAATTTTGTTTAATCCTGGTACTTTCTCCATAGTTTGGTCATTGTTGTTTGGGTGTTTTCACTGTGGTATTAAAGAACAATTGGATGACAGAATATAAACTGCTTAAATATTTATAATGCTGTGTATAGCTTAGTTACAATTGCATAAAACACAAGAACCTAGTCCACTGTATTTTGGTAAAAATTGAACCCTGCCTATTTGAGTAGTGAAGAAATTGCTTGGATGGGAGACCATCTGGAAATCCATTAAGAAATAAAAGTGGAAAGAGATAGTGAAAGGTCACAAAGCAAAAGATAAATTGCCCATACTTTAAACGGAGAAAACAAATCTGAAAATCCTCTATTCAACTGTATTCTAACATTCAATAAAGCCTGACTTGCAGGTTTATTCTCAGTCCTTGCTTTACAAAAATAGTTCCTGAATTTTTTCTTCGCTGTATACTCAGAACAGGACCTTAATTTTCTTCTCTTCTTTCCAGCCTAAAGATCAAGGCTGTGACTGCTAATTTTGACTTCCTTGACACATTCCCACTGATTTTTTTTATCTGCTTTATCTGTTGTGGTACACCTGAGACATCAGATTTTAGAGTCTACAGATCCTACAAGATCCGTTTAGGGTTTATGAATCAGGATTTTTTGTACTCACCCAAAATCTATTTTTACACTGTTGGAATGATTGTTGAAGAGTATGCTCAGTTTGATTTTCAGCAAGATTATCTGTCTCAAAATCCTTATGGGAAGCCTCCATTATGCAAAGCATTCTGTTTACTTGTTCTCAGATTACAGCTACTGTTCTCATGTATGGGGCATTCACATGATGATTCCCATGTTCTTCATCTTGGTGTCCTAGTCATACAGTTTTGTTTTTCAGTTAGATTTTTCAGGCACCATTTTCCTTAATACCTATTTCTCTTTAGTGCTTTATGGTACTTATCTACTGATTTATCCTCTAAAGATTCATTCCTACAAACCTTCTCAAAGAATGTCTACATTGTCATCTAGCGCTGTAATCCAGTGTATGATTTTTGACACATCTGTGTGGTTTGCACACAGAATTTTTTTTTTCTATGTTTTGTTTCTCTGCTTGCTTGTACAAGGCAAAGGAGAAGGAAAGGGGGAGGAAAGGAGTTAAAATGTCTCCTTAAAAGGCACTGAATTTGCAGACAAGTTCTCTTGAATTCTTCAAGTTCTCCAGTATCTTTTTCTGCACAAGTGCTGTGAGGGTGGACTTGTTCACTTTTGATGCACACGCAAGAGTTCTAGATACTTTCCACAGGAAGGACCTAATTCATACATGCCAGTGCATAAACAGCAAAGGTGTGGTAATGTGGGTGCAGGTTTGTTGTTGAGTGCTTGCATTTAGGCTTGAAACACCTACGGTTCAATGTGCTCTTCTACAGGTACAACTTTGGTGTTATCCTAGCCACACTACTACCACCGTCATTTCCAAGCTCACGTTCATTGCATTCATAGTGTTGTACAAATCCTTGTAATCATTCAAGAATTACATTTATTCCTCAAATATTTCAACCTAAACACTTTATTTATTTCAGTGGCAACGAGGTTTTAGTTCTGTTATTTTTCACTGAAGATTCCCATCTCATCAGGACTATAGGAGTGGCAAGTCCTCTCCTTGCCTTTTTGTTTAACTCTCCTAAAGAGTGTACATCCAAGACCAAGTAAATAAACATTTGAATTTAGAGAAAATAAACCAAAGGAAAAGCAGGGTTTTTTAAATTCTTTGCTGCAGATTGCAAAGTCTGCAGGAATCCAACAGAGTGTGATAGATTTGGAAGATATTTAAAGCATATCCTTCCTATACCTGCTAAGCATTCTAATTGTTTCATTACTGGGATAAACAATGTGGCATCTCTTTGTGAACATAGGCAACATTTATGAAATATTTCCTATTAAAGATATGGTGTACTAATAACTATAAAATAACCACACATAGGCATTTTGGGGAGTCTGTCTTGGGTCTCCACAGGAGACAGATTGATATTAGTCATTCTGTCAATGTTCACAACTTTGCTCAATTTATTGATTCTGTGCTGAAGGGGGGAAAAAGGCCAATGTATTTTCATGATGAAAATCAAAGAACAACATGAAAAAAAGCCTCTCTTTTTTGTCTTACTGGGTCTACGACATGCCTTTTTTCACTGCACCTTCAAAGGCAAGAAACTCCAGTATGGTTTGACGGCTATAAACCAAGCTAATTACAGAATCTAGGATCTTAGATTTCTGTAAGTCAATATTCAGGACAATTTAGAATATATTTGAACAATGTAGACATAAAGGTCAAGTTACAATATTAATTCTTTCTAGGTAGGCCCAATGTATTGAAATATATTTTCCTCTCTGTTTGAAAAGTCAGAGCCTTGAAATACAGTCAAGATACTTTTGACAATTATCCATCTACACCAAATGAGAAAAGAGGCAGCTTTGTGCTGTGCATATTTTCTTGAATTTTAATGATGTGAATTTCTTTCTGTCAGACACAAGAAATTTGGAGAAGTGACCTCTCAGCAGCTTCTTTAAGTGGTGCTAAGTAATACATAATTTATCTGTAAGAAAAAGAACTTGCAGGCACTCACATCAGGAGTTTAATAAATAATATGTCTGAATACTTTTATAGTACATCTCCATATCTGCTCTGAATTCACAGACTAATGTTTTATAGCGAGTTCTAAGTTTGAGAAGTATTATTTTTCCTTCTTTCCACAAAAATTTGGACACTTACTTGTGGGCTAGGTAGTGGTAATTCAATTTCTTCTCTTCATGGAACTGAGTGCGGTATAGGATATTATATGATAACACATGCAAAAACTTCCTTAAATGTCTTATACAAAGTGTCCTTCTTTCACCCACCTCTGAAGAATAATATCTTTATTGCTCTGTGTGTTACGGTTCTGTTTGACTGCACTGGTGAATTTCCTGAGGTTGTTTGTCAGTTTTACTACAAAGTAAATGTTGCTTAGATGCTCCAAATTGATTATGCTCACCCTCAGGCAATTTCACAATAACCTGTTGCAGATTGAATTACAAAATGCTATGTCACCTCCGGTCCTTATTAAGATAATTGACCCTTCTACTGAATTAATAATCTACAACCTGTTGCTTAAATACATTTGATACTAAATAGTTCGCCTAAAGCCTAAATGGTAACATATTTTGATGGGATAGTTGAACTTGTTTGTCGTCTTATTCAGTTAAACATTCTAGACTGACAAAAGCATATTGCTTAAAATTAATCAGAAAAATGTGGAAGGCTCCAAATTTGCTAGAGTGTTTTTCATAATTTCTAAGTTATTTTATTCATTATTCTTCTGTGATTCAAAAGAAAAATTACAGGTGAAAACCTAAACTATTCAAACTCAAAGTTATCAGTGCATGTGTAATATGGCATTATAAATGTATTGGCTCTGAAACAAGGATTTTTCTATGGTAGTAGGATACCACCTTCTATATTTTCTCATAATTAATGTAGGTTTACTTAACTTCTTAACTAAGAAATTATTTAAATATAAATTAAGGTTAAGCTGCTCTTTAATAATCTGTATTTTCTAATAAAGATTATGACTTTCAGAATGCTGATTTACACTGATTTCTTTCAGTGTGGAGATTCATGCATGTCTCCAGCTAGATGTATGGGAAATGGGCTTATTTTGTTTCTATATTGCCTACCCTTTTCTTTCTTCCCAGATGAATGTTGATGAAATTAACAGGCAGAAACGCATATGAAAACTTTGTTTCCCTCATTAGAGCAACAATTTTGCACCTGATTGTCATTTTCTGTACCCCATTGTTGCCCTCTCATATACCCTTTCTACCCACTTCCCTTATTTTTATGTTTCTCCTAGCATTTCAAGTACATAAATGACTTCCTTCAGACATGGCAGACAAATGGGTTTGTTCAAGGACCTCATTTGAAAACATGACCCCCTTCATTTCTCAGCTTTTTTCTTTTCTCCTAATTAAATAGAGGGAGATTGCTTTTATTTAAAACAATGGTAAGCATATGCCCATAGTTGTTTAGTTCATAAGCAAGCAAATTGATGAAATGAAAGCATGCTACCGTGAGCAAACTGATCAAGTTCTTAAGTGAGGAACTGCAAAGGAGTTCTGTAAGACGAAACATCTGTTGAAGTTCACCCCTTAAGTATCACCATGTACTTCACTGTAAGTGCACCTGCACTGACATGGTGAGTTAAAGGAGTTCTGTGTATTTCGTATTCAAGGCCTAACTCCACATTGCTTCTGAGTCCATGGGGACTCAGGCTATTGGAATGAGGAAAGCTGTTGAAATTTGAACTTCAGGTTTTAAAGCCTTTAAAAGGCTTACAAAAAGTACTCTATAAAAATGTGTGATATCCAAAGAGAAAAAGTTGACAAGAAAAATCTTGTATATACAAATTTCTTCATTCCTGATGGGTTCTTTTGTTTGGTTGTGTTTGGGATTTTTGTTTGTGCGATTTTTTTGTTTGTTTTGTTTTGTTTTGTTTTTTTCCATTACTGATGCAGCATCACAGTTACTTTTTAATTCTGAGGATGACTTTACATACTAGAAATTTTATATGCTGACCTATTGGATAACCAGGCATATCAACCAATGTTTACTGTCAATTTCATTTCACTGCATGACACCTAGCACCTAGATCAAAATCCCTCGATGTTAACATACACATCTGCTCTTCTAGAGCTACTTAGCAATCCTGTCATCAGAGGTCGTTGAACTTCTTTTATAAATGTACTGTATCTTGTTAACAATGTCTTGCATCAGCCAGCTATACAGAGAAATAGTCAATAAAAACCCAATCAAAATAATATATAAAAGTCCACAAAAAAAACACAGGCATTGAAAGAGCAAAAATTAATTATCTCAGCAACCAGCTGCTGAGTCCAGTATACTAGTAAAAATTCTTTATCCTTCCTGACTTATCAATACTGGTTCTAGAGAATGTATTGCTTTCTCAAGCTCCACCACTGGTACTAGTTTTATACTTCTCTCTTTGTTCAAAACAGTAACCTAGAAAATCAACAGTGATTATAAAATGCACAGATCAACTGATATGAAAAATCTTCACAGTTGAATAGTCATCCCCTCCAACCTTGAAAAAGTCACACATGAAAAAGAGGCATCATCCACATAAAGGAACAGCATCTCACTGTCTGAAATCTCTCCTGGAAACTTTTTGATTGCTTTTCTGAAGACCATTTAGCAGAAAACACTATGTCTGGCACAAGTAAAGTGCTTTTCAAATACTATTTTGCTATTAGGTCATAGTTACTGTAGAAAACATTTTAAAAAAAAGATACTGTGCCATTACAATTAACAGCAAAGCTTCTTTTTCCTACAGTAAAGCCCAAAGATGCCGCAATGTGGTTGTGTTAATACTTATTTTCCTGAGATTGTATTACTTACTCTTCCACATCCATATTTCTAATGTAAGTTTTTCACACTAACAATAGTTCAAGGTCTTCATATAGGATAGGGAACTCCAACCTGTGTCACCTCTCACTACTTTGTGTACTGGAAAGATAGAAATTTGGTAAAGTAAGCAGGTGGATCTCCTTGTTAATGCTTAACAAAGGGTTCTAATGATATTTCTTCCCTGGTAATAAGCTATTTCTCAGAATATTGTAAACTCATGCCTACACTTTTCAATTTTTACTGGAATGCATCTAGATGCATTTTTAATTTATATCTTGCTGTTTCACTTTTCTCATTTTTAATTTGGCTATAGACTTTAATGACATTGTCTCTGGGCTCAGGAAGTTACTGATTTTTTTTAATAGCAGTGATAAGTTCTTTGCCATTCTCATTCTCAATGACCATCAAGGTTCTAGACGGCTCAGGAGTGACCCCATTCATGATTAAGTCAAGACTGTTATTCCTTCCATGGAAATGGTTTGTACAGATAGAGAATAAGAAATTCCACAAGGATTACGGGGGAAAAACAAAAAAAAAAAAGGCAACAGAGATAATGTATTATTCCAGACTCTGACACTTTGTATCTGTTTTCCTCTAGTTGTTCCTTTTAATATGTATCCACAGAGCCTGCAACCCAGAGAGTTCGAAGGTTATACTGCAAGGCAAGATAAAATGCTCGAGAGGAAACTATGATTGTGCCATTTTGCATATAGGTAAGCAAAAGCCAAACCTATTTAGCGATTTACCTGAGATGTTCTATGGTAAGATGACTTCTCCAAAGGAATGAGAGTCCTGAGGTGCAGATCCCTGGTGTGCTTATGTGCTGGCTTTGGTTGGGACTGACTTGGTTTTCTTCACAATTGCTAGTATGAGGCTGTGTTTTGTATTTGCGAGGAGTTTTGATGGTGCTGGTATTTTTAGTTGTTGCTAGGGAGTGTTTGTACCAAGTCAAGGAAACTTTATTAGTTTTTGGTGCTGCACCTGTGTTACCAGCTGCTTTGTTACAAGAAGCTGGAAGGGGACACGGTCAGGACGGCTGGCCCCGACTGTCCATGGGAGTATTTCACTCCATGAAGTATCATGCTCAGTATAGGGGTTGCGGTTTGGGCCAGGGATGAGTACGCTCTCTCTCTCTCTCTCTCTCTCTCTGTCTCCAACTCTAGCTCTCAGTCGGTCAGCAGGTGGTGAGCGGTTGTATCATTTGTTTTCCTTTCTTTTATTTTAATTACATATTGTTAGTATTTTTGGTATCATTAGTTTATTTAATTTATTTCAATTATCAAATTGTTCTTATCTCAACCCACAAGTTTGTCTTTTTTCTTCCAATTGTCCTCCCCACTGCAGGAGTTGGGGGAGGTGAGCAAGCAGCTTTGTAGTACCTAGTTACTGTCTGGGATTAAACTATGATAATTTATTACAACTACAAGTTCCTACCAACTGCGGTACCTTCAGTCCTCCTGATCCTACCCATGGATCCACAAGCCCCACATTCTCTGGTCATAGCCACTCTCCTTGCATTAGATCAACAATCATATTACTGTGGGATAAATCAGTTTTAACACTCTGATCAGAGAAAAAAATTAATCAATCATAATATATATAATGATATATATGACAGTTAGAAGTCATTAGCTTTACTCCATCACAGATTGATCTAAAGATTAAGCGAGGCATGCCTTGCATGGTATATGACTGGGAGATTTTCAAGAAAGAACACAAATTGTTTACTGAGGTTCCTCATGGGCAAAAATAAGCATGGGTCAATGGTAGTCCTTAACAAAAATCTGGTATCCCATTTCTTTGAACGATGTACGCTAAGTTGACAAAGCTGTCTGTCTGCTTTTTGTTGGTGTAGAGTCCTTTTTATTCCATAGATATTGCTGGCTGAAAGGTGTCTGCTTGATCGTGGTTTTTAACACCCAGTGACTGCAACTGTTTTGTGAACAGACCTAGGTGGCATTGTATTGCAGGGACTATGCCTAACAGAATAGAGCTCAGCTTTTTGGGTGGCCTTTAGGTTTGGATGTGAAGCCCTGAGACTGATCTGAGTGTCAGGGAACTTGTGGAAGGGATCCTCAGAAGCATTCAAACTTCTTTGTATTGAGCTGTACCTTTTAGAGTTTGCACCATTTCAAAGTTATTGTATGAGTCACATACCAAGTTATTTTTTTCTTGTGTCATTTTCATTGTTTCCAGTTAGATAACAAAAGCAGAATTGATGCTGTTAGAGCAGTGTTAACACTTCTTAACTGCAGGACAGTGAATATTGGCAATTCTTTCTGTTACTTAACGAGCAAGTTATTTCTCAATAAAATAACATCTAATTTGAACATACTCACAAGCAGCACTGACTATATAGGGTAGTAAATATCCGTTTAAAGGAAATACTTGTCTGTA
This sequence comes from Eurypyga helias, assembly GCF_000690775.1. Classification (NCBI taxonomy): domain Eukaryota; kingdom Metazoa; phylum Chordata; class Aves; order Eurypygiformes; family Eurypygidae; genus Eurypyga; species Eurypyga helias. Next base: position 51,655 of record NW_010267341.1, on the reverse strand, counting down.
TGAAACACAATAAAGCTGGCTAACTTGTTCACTAGATCCACATTCTAATATAATGATCTAGTGTATATTATAAGAAAATGTATGTGCATATTTTATTATCAGTTATGAGAAAGGAGATCTACTATATAAATTGACAAATCTAGGTCCTGCTCTGAGATAGGTATGTCTCAATGATGTTGAATTTACTTACCTGGCAGGAAATACTTTAATCATACTAGTACTGCTTCAAGAATTAATTACATCTGTAGTATTTCAACTTACTAGGAAACAGCTGTAGAAATAAAAAGTAACTCTAGGATAGGAGTACATAATGAAGCTAATTATTTTATGCTTTCAGATAAAGTACCTGGGATCTAACAGACACTGCCTCACAATTTTTGGGTGGCAATAGAAATTCAAGTAGAATAAAATAAAGATTTGCTGGGTTTATGTTGGTTCATAGAATACTGTCTACATAATCTAGATGAAAGGTGTAGCAGATGCTTATCTTTGATTTACAGCTCTGTAATTCCAGTAAGCTCTGGTTCACATAGTTATACTCTGAACTCAATCTAATAGAAAGAAAACAGTTTGGCTGCCCCACATAAATACTTAACTCCATTTTAATCAAGTTAATGACACTGTGATAGCATGCACAAGTATGTAAGCCTTTAGTTTTGCATACTGTATGAATATGGGAGTCACTATAGCTGGTTTAATTTGAACATACATTTCTTCAGGAGCTTTGAGATTTGTGGATTTTTGTTGTAATTTATTATATATTTTTATTAGAGAAGTACTTTTTTTTCCTGTGTGCTTGAATATATTGTTTGGAAGATTAAATAACTTGAGTACTTTTCCTTCTCAGAACACAGTTTCCTTCCCTAAAGACACCATTTATATTCCTTGGTTGGTTCTTTTTCCCATCAAATAGTCTCTGCATGATTTCCAGTGTTTCCTCATAACAGCTTCTAAATGTTTTCCTTCCAAATATTATTTAAAACTTTGTTATAGAGTACTTAACTTTCATTTATTTTTTCACTTTACTGTGTGGAAAGTGCAGGAAAAGCATTTTAACACTTGTTTTATGACGCAGCATATGAAACTCGGTTTCATGTGTGGTTAGGTACATGACCTCATGGAGTAAAACTCTTTGTGTGAGTCAGGGGTAGGCAATATGTAACCAGACATGAATTTTGTGTTTCACAAAGATGCTTACACTGAAAAATTCAGTATTTTAGCTATAATGATATTTGATTAGGAATTTGTATGTAGGCTGAACAGTGGGTAGATGAAAAAAGGCAGACAAACATTTGATTTCTTTCTGAATCATTAACATCTGAGACAGAATGATAATTCCTCCTTAAGACTGATGCTTACCATGCTGCCTCCAATGAGAGCCACCACCTCTATGGGCTGTGCACGGCCTCCATAGCTTCTCACAGCTTTTCTTTGAGGACCTGAGCCACCTAACCCTGAGGGGTGACCTGTCAGTGGCAGGACCATCAGTCCTAGGTGTCTGCCTCCAGGAAGATGGTGATCCTGTACCACCTGATGAGAGTCAGAGACAAGACAGAGCCCATGGAGGTCAGGGCTGGTGCTGCTCTGGGGGTCCTCCCTTTTCAGTTTATGTCTCCATGCTGTGAGCCCGGCTGTGACTAGGAAGGCACCGAGGCTGCCGCCTGGGAAGCATGCTGTGGAGCACAGCTTGTCTCTGGGTGGGGGAGTACAGATCGTACCCATCACTGTTTGTCAGTGCCAGATGGGAGAGAAGGAGGGAAGGGGAGCTAAAACCAGCCCAGAACATAGAAAAAATATTTCAGAAATGCCTGCACAGGGATTTTCTGCCTACACCAGAGCTGCCTGTGGGCCATCCTCCACAAACAGGGTGATCGAGGTGAGAGGGATCCACATTGGCAGTGATAGGAATTAATAGAAGTTTTATTTGCAGTGGTGCTGTAGTGTGGCTCTCCTGACAATGCCTTATGGCTGCCTTTAATCCCCAGAGCTGGTCCTGCAGCCATGGTGAGGCTCAGCCATGCAGGGAGCTGACCATCTGTAGCACCCTGCCCTGACATTGCCAGCCAAAGAGGCCTCACTCTGAGGCTGCACCATGTGCCCCTGCCCACAGCTACTCTGTCAGGAGACGGTGCTGTGCCTGCCCACCCTGGGGCTCCTGAAGAGCTGATGGATTGAGGATCAGCAGACGGGCACTGGGGTGAAAGCCCTGTGAGTGTTGTGCTGATCGTGGCAGAGTCAGATGCAACAAGAAGCCAAGGGGCCTGTTTGCCTTGCAAGTTTTAGCTTCATGCTGGTCTGTTGTGTGGCCAAGAAACTCCTGGAAGGACCCTGGGCTGTGACAGCTGTTTTCATCCCTGGGAACACTGATAGATTGTGCTGGCATGCTCAGTCTTTCAGAAACAGCCTAGACCCATATGTACTTTTAAAAAATTTTATTAGTGGTATGTATTGATGTGAATCAGCTGTCTTGAAATCAACCTTAATTCAAACCAGTGTGAGGCAACAGCCATTTCATAAGTAACCACTGTAAAATTTATGAATAAAAAAAAAAAGCATCCTCAGCTCCCAAAGGTCTGTCCTTACTACCTCAACATACCTCATAGACATAACAACCTCCTCCATGTAGTCAGAGACTGTCGACTTACACACCTTACAGATCACACTAGAAAATATCTGCCAGATATTACCAGTTTCATAATCAATTTATTTCCAGGCTGTCCTGAGACTTTAGTCCAGATTCACTTCCTAAAAAGATTTTTCCACTTCCTTTCAGCTCTCAGAAGATGAAAATACTCCTGTCACATCCTATGCTGTGACCTCTAGGTGGTCAAAAGAAATTTTTAGCCAGACTTTATCAGATGGGCAGAAGTGAGAAGTGAAACGGTTTTACTCCCTCCCATGGGAAGGAAAAAATTATAAGTTCATGTATTGAAGACTTTTCATGCTGCAAACTCAGAATTTTAGATCAAATTTCAATTAACAGCACTACTTTACATACTGCCATAACTGGGATTAATGAATGTAGATCATTATTGGCTGCTGATTGGGACTACAGGAGGATTCAACCATTCTGGGGTCACAGTGAAGTTTGGGTAATAATGGGGCTATATTGGCTGACAGCCTTATCTAACTTGAAAGAACACCATGAGGTGCAGTCACAACTGTTATCATGAGAGTGATTGTAAAACAAACTTTCACTCAGGTCAAATTTTACCAGCTAGGTTGATCCTAAATAATATTCACGTTTCATCATGCAACATGTATTTTTAAACTTTTGATTGAGTTGGTATTATGTTATCTCCAGGTTATGAAAGATTCAGGAAGAAATGAGAACAACAGTCCGAACTCCTGTATTATCTAAAGTAGACCATACACTGAATTTCTAATAGATTTTCTCTCCAAGGGTCTTAATCCCAACATTTTTCTGGGGTAGGCTGAAAAGAATG
>NW_010267341.1:26128-48198 GCF_000690775.1 Eurypyga helias | reverse complement strand
TTTCCCCCTGAAAGCACAGGAAAGGTAAACAAGAAAGGCAACTTGTCAGCACTGAGACAATTACTTCTGTCTCCAACATCACAGCCTAACACTGATAAGGGATTTTTATGAGGGATTTTTGTATCCAGATTAGAAGAAATCAGCAAATGTGCTTGGGCATTCTGCTACTGAGATTTCTTGTTGTTTCATATGTCCTTATATATCTAAAGGTAAAGTTATTTCACTTTGGGCTGGGGAGGGGGAGGGACACACACACCACTATTGATTTATTCTGTCCTCCATGTTATTTCATTTTATCAGAGTAAACTATGAGAGGAAATGCAGAGCTGCATTGTCGCAACCCTAGCAGTGGAAGATACTACACCAAGAGGAAAGAAAATACCCTTCCCACATAGCCCTAGGTTATGTCCCCAGACAGGCCCTTTTGTGGAATGTACTTGTCCTCCCTTTCTGTGTTGGTCCCACTCTGCAAGCTGGTGTGAAAGGGTTACATAACAGACCTTTCATTCAGTGGTATTCCCCAGAACAGAAATGTGAGCTCTCAGGAAGGAGAGAAATCTGCTCTCTTTGCTAGCAGAAGGATAAAGGAAGAGGTAAAGTCATTAAGCTTTTGCCCATAGAACAATCTTTTATAAAAGAGAAACAATCTGGCCAATTATTTGCTCATTTTGAAAATTGGCCTGTCATTTTTACTCTGCAGGTCATAACAGTCTCCAAACCATCTTCCTCACCTAGAATTTTAAATCCCATTGAAAGGTGATGGGATTTGAGTCCCTAATTTACTCAGCTTTTTTTCAGTATTGGACATTCTGCTTAAGCAAACATCAAACAAACCCAATATTGGTTTTCCTTTTCACTGAAGAATTGTTTTTGGAAGAGAGACAGGGGCAAAAATAACCCCATGGAAAAGTCTTTATTTCCTTTCCCTGAACTAAACAGTTTCATGTGAGGGAAACTTCAGAGGGACAGATCACTTTACCTAGATAAACTAACTTATTTTATTTTGAAATACAAAACCAAATACACCTTTGAATATCAAGAATTAGCAAATACATTCACTATGTTGTTATCACTGTAAGAAGAAACTCTTGTGTCTCCAGGATAAAATCACAAGCAGTGATTTCACTCATTCTCCTACCTCCCAAGAAAACCTTCCCACTGAGTTTACTTACTTTGTTTCTTAAATAACTGTGAAATCTTTCTATGGAACACACAGCTGGCCAGAGAAGTCATGCTCAGTCAAGTAAGGGAGAAAAAATGGAACAAACCTCAAAGGTAGACTGATATGTGTCCTTCATTCTTTAATGTTAAGATAGTCTTAACCACAATGTAAAATGTCTATCAACACACTAAATGTAACAATCCTGCAGGCATTTCTCAGCCCAAACCTCTATTAATTTCAGTTCAGAGCTTCAACTTGGGCAAGAGTACTAAGTTTGGTTGTAGGAGGTATCTGCCCATCCAATGACAGTTCACAATATTTTGGAAGCAGCACCATATGTACGCTGATTTGGCATGCAGTGTTACAGATCTCTTCAGAAAAAGGCTGCATTTTTCAAATTTATGTCATCTGGTTGAATTAGTGTAAATATGTTTTGTTAATGTAAATGTGAGTATAGCACAGCGTAACCAATATAGTGCGTTGTCTGTATAGTGTGTAACCAATATGTTTATAGACTAGTGTAATCAATATAGTATAAATATATTTTATGTGAAGTGAAAGTGGCTATTTTGAAACATTATCAAATTGAATATGTTTAATTATGTAATGTGACTGTCCAAATATGTATGTATTATGCATTAAATGCTGACTAAAATAGATTTTTAAAAAATACCATTCCAAGGATGGTAATTTTGAAGATTGTTGATGGTAATACAGAGTAGTAATAGAAATTCAAACTATTGTGTATGAAGAATAAAGGCTTTGCTTATATGTTTAGACATGTATTGAAACTAGGATAAGAGATAAGAAAATAAATCTGACACTCGTCAAACTAAATGCTGACTTCTATATTTGATTTAGATGAAATCCTTTGATACAGACCAGATAATACAATTGAGTGAATTCAAAGAAAGAGGAAAATATACAGCAAACACTTAAAAATATATCATTTTAAAAGAGCAGCACTGAGATTAAAAAAAAAAAAAATGTTTGTATTACATGAAAATAATTGTCACTACTGAATCTATTTTCCATAAGCTTTTCAAACACTCATGTAATTTATTTGTGTATGTGAGAATGGGTATACTACATTTTCCACAAGAAAGTACTTCTTATTTGAGCTGTTATTAGCCACTTTCTCTCCCTGCCTCATAAGAAATTGCTTTTTTTGAGCCTAATCCCACCATTAATTCACGTAAAATCCGTGACTGCAAACCATGTTTCTGTGCATTCATGGAAAAAACTTGCATAACCCTCAAGTTTCCCTTTAAAAAGATTTCTAAAGTTATCCATCTGAGCAGCAAAGCTTTTTTGTATTAAGTGACTGATAGTCAGTACTTCTGAGAAATACACCACCTCTGTATTAGGAATAGATTTTTAAATGTCTCTGGTCCATGTTGGCACTATGGGATGTGAGAGAAGTTTCTATATTCCTTTTATGGGTATTTTGCTTCTTTGATGTAGGAGCACTGTCTAAATTAGAATCAATTTGTATTTTGAAGTACTTTAGGCTTTAGTCTGAACTTACAAAATGGGGTTTTGAAATCAAAATGGTGTTGACATCTGAGCTGTATCTGAGAGCTGTGCACATCTCTGGTAGTATTCCAGAGAACTTAGGCATCTCAGAACAGGGAGTTTCCCAAGATAACCGAAATAATTCACGGAGGATACAGTTGGATTTAAATCACACCCTGCTCTCTCAGAGTTCTTGGTGCCGCTTTGCCACTACCAGGGAGCACCTACTCCTGTCTGGGGAATTCTTTGCCCTGAATTCTCTCTTGCAAGCAGGCTCTTCCAAAAGGAAACAGCTGCTCCTTAATTAATTACTTAAATAAATAACTCTCACTGCAGGAGGAGGAGGAGCTTATAGAGGATGTTCTCCCCCCTCTCCCACTGCTGTAGCAGTGGCATCAGTCAGTCAGGATGTCAGAGGTCTGAGTTCAGTTCCCTCCTCCACCTGTATGAGCTCTGAACATCTGCCTTCCTTGGCCCAGAGGGATACTCTGCCTGTCAGCAATGGGCAGCTTTTCAGATGCAGTAATCTGCAGGTATGTTGGAAGCTGTTTACTTTCCACAGTATTTCGTGAGTTAGAGAGACAGAGAAACTGGAGATCAACTCTGTGGGGAAGTATTTCAGTCATTCAGCTTGAAGAGGGAAATCTTGTGTTTCAACTATGCTCTGAGCACTTTTTGCTTGTTCTACATTAAGCAATCAGTGGGTAAAATATTGAAATTCTTGTTTGATTCAGGAGTATCCACTTGCACCACTGTGGGAGATCTAGGCTTGACCATCTGTTTTAAATCAGATGGGCAATGCGGTTATGTATTTTACATCCAAAATGAGTATCTTAAATATTTTTACATTAGTATTCTGAATCTAAAACTTCTTCTTACAGGCCTCCTTCTGAAAAGTATCATGGAAAAGTATTTGAAAGTGTATTTTCTAACATGGAAAGTGCTATTATGCATCAGCACCACTGAATTGACATTATAGGAACTTATAAGAAATAACACAAACAGGGCAGTAGAGAATAGCACTTGTCTTTTTACAAATGTTTTATTGAAGGCATTTGAGATCTGGGTTTTCAAATTTAGGTTGTTCTTGTAACATGTTGTATAGCATGTCTCCAGCACCAGTAGCTTTTCCCCTCAAGCCTATTGCTGCATCAAAATTCCTTTTCCTCTGGGAATAATATGTATTTAAACATGTTTATTTTTTTAGCCCAACTCAAGACCTAACTTGTACCGTATTTCTTGATGTCAAATTTTGCAGAACTAGTATCAATGTGATTCCATTGCTCGGGGATGCTGTCAGGCATTTATCATGGGATGTACCATCTACCTCAAACAAGAATATGATTTATTTTTGTAACAATTAGTGTAAGAAGAAAAAAAAAAGACATTAATTATTTTTAAATTTAACTTTTAAATTAAAAACTACAGCGAGGTGTCAATTTAAAGGCTGAGTGAAGCACAAACTAAAACCAAAAGCAAGAGTATGTTTACTTTGCAAGGCTATAGTATCAACTTTGGTGGTTGTGCTTGAGTACCTCCTGTACTTTCCATATGTTATTAAACTACAATAATGCATAGATTTTTGGAAAGCCCTTTGCAAAGGAATGGACTATACTCTGTATTTCTAAGAGGAAATTCAAGGTCAATTACACTGAAGTACAGTGTAATAGTAGTATTGCATTGCAACTGATGTGCTTAGTGGCCTTCTGATAGCCTCTACACTATCTGTAATTTCAGAAGCAGCAGTCCATGTGTTTTAGCACTTAGAATAAGTGATGCTATTTTAAAATAAATAAATAAAATCTGAAAGCTAAAGTGCACATTCAAATGTATAGAAGAATTACTACCAAGTCTAGGCAGAGTGAGTTCACTGTGCACATTCCAGTGAGTCATAAGCTGCTCAATGAATCAAATTCATGAGCTCCTGCCAGAACTGGAGCTGGAACAGTACAAAACCCTTCACATTATAGCCAGTTATTCATACAGATTTTTATTTAGTATTTTCATTGTCCATCTTTGACTACTCCTTGTCATGAGGAAGCATGACACAAACATGCAGATGTTGCTGCTGGAAGTTTCTTAGTCATGAACATCAATATGGAGAATCTAGGGTACTTGCCATATCAATCCAGGTGCAATGGTATTAAGTTTTTTTAGTGTCTGAGCAGCTTCAACAAGGAGCCACTGTTCATACCTCAGAAGACATGGACGTATTTTCTTGAAATTGTCTGCTGTATTTACATGCAGTCATTCATCCATGGCCGGCAGACCATGTACGAAGGATAAAAAAATGAAAGGGTTTAATATTCATCCAAAGATTGATGTAATCTGTAAGAGGTACAGAACGTCTCTGTTTTTTCAGCTTAGTCGCTCCAACTCTGCTGTACCTGTTAGCAAAATTCAGCTAACTTTTGAATTGCCGCTGGAAGACATTGGAAACTAAAATACAAGAATCTTCTTGTTGCCAGGGACACCTCTTTAAGAGATTAGACTACCTGATGCAGAGACGTAACCAGAGCCTGCGGTAATGTTAGCTACTGAGGTGTCTGGAGGTTTTGGCCTAAGTGAAGTTAGTGAGTATTGCTCTAATTCATGGCAGTATTGTAGCAAGGAGACATTTACTCAGCACTGTGCAAGAGTTTGTCCACATGCTGGCTTTGTTCAAACTCTTCCATACAGCAACATTTTCCAGTGCATTCAGAAACAGTGATAAAAAGATCTGATCATTACCATAAAGACAGAATAATTTCAGTTTGCAAAGATTTAACCCTTAATCAGAAGCCTTAGAGCTCCTTGCCTATGATTCGCTCCCTGTCATTGTTTGTACCTTTGCTGGTACTTTGCTGAAGTGAGTGGAATGTCTTGCTAACCGTTTGGAACACTAGGCCCAGAATCAAGAAAACAGAGTTCTTAAATCATTCCCACCCTTCAGTTCAACATACAGACCAGTGACATGTGCCGAAACTTGCAGGTAAGGTTTCCTGTGTTTGCACAAGGGTTCTCAAAATACCAGTACTTGATGGACTCAGTTCAGAGGCTCAGAAATGTTGCCAGTTTTTCAAGAGGTGACCTTACCACTGTTGGATCTGCAGCAAGAAGGTGTGTTCTGCTGTTCCTTTTGACCTTGGAGCACAGCATCTCTCCCTTTTTAAGTTCTGGCTTATGTTATACACAAATTATCTGACATGAATTTAGTTGTATGTGCACCGTAGTTAAGATAGGGTACCTTTACAGCTCACATGTTTTTCATGAGATGTTTTCTTACATAAAACTTTTGACCCATCCTTACACAACTGATTATCTCTGTGAATTCTGGTGACCTGTTGGTGACTGAGCAAGTTACTGACTTTTTCTTCTTCTTGCTTTGTCTAACAGCTTTTCTGATCCCTTGGCTGTTTTGATCCCCTCTTGGCTCATAAAACTGCAGAGTGTCCTATTTGGATGTCTCTGCCTGTGCTTCCTGTTACCTCTGCCACATACATGGTTTCATTTGGCTTATTTATGGGAACACTTGAAAAATAACAAATTCTCCCAAAGAAGGGGGGTTGGACTAGATGATCTTTAAAGATCCCTTCCAACACAAATTATTCTCTGATTCTATGATTTTGGGAATATGTGGGTGATGAATCACTCCTAGTCTTTCTTCATCTTTCCTATCTACTCTGAGGAGTCCACATCCAAGAATGGCAGTATTTCCTGTTCACTGCAGTTGCTAATACTCTGTCCGTGAGAGAGGTGAGACAGTTGGAGACTGGGTGGCAAAAACTAAGAAAACATTCAGAAGGAAGTTTTTTTCTTTCTGAAAGCATTAGGTTTGAAATAAAAAGATACCCTATTCCAAACAAGTAAACATAAATGATCATTTATTTTGTAAATGTACCTAATGTTGTTGTGAGTTTTTGAGTACTGATATTGTTAAAGCTTATTAAAAAAAAACAGATTGATGATTGACTGCAGATGCACAGTTCAAGGAACTCTAGAGAAAAGCAGACATAGAAATTACTCAGAGCTGTTTCTATAGGATCTGTCTGCAGTACTGTATTATGAAAATCAAACTATTACATCACCAAAGAAGGGATGCCACAAAATATGTAGTATCAAAAGAAAATTTCATTATGAGATTGGAATAAAAAAGCATTAATGAATGAAGCTGTGAGGAAAAGATTATTTTTGTTCTTGTTTCTGTAATGGTTGAACAACAAAAATGTCAGGAAAATTGTTTTGGATCAATCAATAAGTAATTTTATCTTTGTTACTGTGAAAAGTAAACTATTTTTGGGAAGAACAACATTTTTTTTTCTTGAAAAAAAACCCCAAATTTTCAAGGAAATTTGAACTCTAAGAATGTGATACGAAATTTTGTTTCAAGTAATACTTAAGTATGTGAAACACTTAATTGGTTAAGTGTATTTTTAAATGTTCACCTTAAATATTTTTTCATTTTCTCTTTCAATAATGTGGTGTGACTAAAGTAGTTGTTTTAGTTTCTCTGAGCTTGCTCTTCTTGGAGGATGTGGGTGTTTGATGTGTGGGGGTGTTTAAAAAAAAAAAGCAGGTGGGTTCGAAGGAAACCTTGGCTTATCTCAGCTGGCTAACTTCATAGTTTTTATCTGCAGATAGATTAGGGCATCTTTCCAAAGCACCTGCCTGAAGTCTGTAGTGAGGGGAGAAAGGGAAAAGGAAGGATCTTCCTACCCACTAACAATTAGATTCAATAAAGATCCTCAAAGAATCCATCTTTTATGCAAAGGAATTGTGACTTTCACGTGCTTAATACTGCCATCTGTGCTATGAGTGAAATTCAGCCTTAGGCAGGTGATCAGCACTAAGCCTGTGCTCTATCTAAATCCTCCACAATTTTTAAAAATATATATATCTATTCATTATCAACTCCTTTTCCAACAGCAGATAATGTAGCACAAGTGGGGATAACTGAGTCATTTTCTCATTATAAACTACTTTACAATTCAATACAAAAAAGGAAAAAAAAGACTTACATTAATATGTATAAGAATTTTTAAAGTTGAGAAATGTTCCACATAGAAGCTAAATCAATCCCCTTCACATATGTACTATTTTATTACAGAACTCTACTTGCTGTTTAGTTTCATGCTTCTGTATACTTCTGCAGGTTTATAACATGGTGGAAATATTGTTAGTATGGAAAATATCTTCAAATTTGATGATCTGGGGTAGAGAAACTATTGCTGTGTTGAATTGCTATTGATATTTACAAATTAGAGACAGTAAAACCAGAAATAAATCAGTATTCTGAGATTAGTTAGATATTCAAATTAAATATGCTTAAGATTCAGTGTGAGATTGAAATGTATTTTATGCATAAGTATATTTATTTCATGCCTGCATAACTGAATACTCAAATAAGCTGGGTTCAGCTATCTACATATGCGGTGTGGGACTTGAATCAGTACATTGCATTTAGTAGAATTCTCTTACACGATTTGCTGCATTACATTCAAATACCCAGCACTCAGGTAAATGTACTGGATATGTATTTGTTTGATTGTTTGTTTTCGGAAATCTGCTTTAACACAAATAATACAGCAAGGTATACCTGTACGGAAAGAATTATGTTTCAGTAGAAGTAGAGCAAAAATCTGGTTCTAATCTGATGTTAAAACTCCAGCACTTGGACTCCAACAGTGCATGTTTTTATGGCATGCTGCCCTTTGACAGGACTACAAGTATAGTATTTTACTAACCAGAAAAGTATCTATCAACTCTGAGCAGTAGACATGGGTGATAGAGACTAGTTTAGATATGGATAATTACTTAATTTCAGATTACTGAATCATGAGAGGGATATATCTGTAAAATGGAAGAAGATTTCTTCCACAAAGTACAAATAAAGTACATTCTCCATAGAAAAGCTGCCTGAAATGGAGTTAGAAATTTCATAAATGGTTTTGCCCCTGGTCAGGATGAAATTGTCAGCCTAGTCAAGTGTTGCTGTCCTTGTGTTTCAGCTCTGAACTGTCTCACATGAATTGCAGTTTGTTTCTCATGTGCTCACTTGCATTCTTAACGTGCCCCTCTAAGGCTAGGTCTCTCCGAATGTATCGTATGTAACTTCTCATTTTCCATGCCAGTTCATATAGGGCTTCAAGGACTGTGAAGGTTGTGATATGAAGTCTAACCTACACACCTAGTAGGGCCAGAAGACACACCTGGAAGGAGCTAATTCTCTGCTGTCACAAGCAGGCACATATGGGATCTTTTTAAATAAACTGACAAGTCGCATCTTAGAAGCTATTAGGATTTCTCGTTCACTTGACAAGCAATCCACAAACCCCACTGCTTGAATAGTCAGGAATTGTCAGCCCCTGGGTTCTACAGGAATACATTACTTTGGATAAATTTCCAAAAGGAAGCCAGGCATCTTGCAAAAGCACTCTGCATTGCTGCCAGCTGGCATCCTGATAGGCTGACAGGAAGCAGAAGGCCTCGAGAGTCCCAGCTTTCAGGCATGCTGTCCTCGGTTGCCTGGGATCAAAGTGTCCATAGTTCTCAAGGAAATAATTGTTAGAGCTGTCTTAGTACCAGTGGAGTTCAGAAGACATTTCATAATTTTGAAATTAACTAGAATTTTATAATATTTACCTGCTCACTGAAACAGGATTATTATTCTTAGCCTGTAGGTATATTAAAACAGAAACCTAGATTCCTCCAAAGAAAATAAGGTTCTTTTAACTCATTACAAGATCTATTTTAAGTTTTAGTAAAGATCATTTTGGACATGACAAAATCCGATTGCTTCTTTTCCTTTCTTTCTAACTCAGAGATGCTAAAATGTTACTCAGTACTTGTGTTGTACCACAAAGTATTCAGTTGCTTGACCTTCTCTGTATTTTGCTGTCTGCTACGTTTCTTCTTATCTTGTACACTACTCTTATTTTTACATCCAACACACGGTAGTGTTTTTATCAACAATTTGGTTGACGATGATTGGCAGTAGTATGATTGGCTCATACTTTTTCTGTTGAAAAGAAACATGGCATTTCATGGAAACCGATTAGAATCACTGTCAACACATGGTATTTCAAAGACTCAAATTGAATATTCCTGGCAGAATAGTGAGATACATTTGATATGAGTCACCAAAAAGGTAAATGTACCTACACAGACATTTTGTGTATGAAACAGTAAGTTAACTTAGGGACTGGTTAGCTATTCCCTTTGTTGCACGTATGTCATCGTACAGAAGACTAATCTTTTTGCTATAGTACCTTGCTATTTGATTTATTACACTTTGTAAAGGCTAATTAGTTCATTTTGTTATTTAGAGTATTCATTGTAAAATTCTATATTAGGTATGCTGACTACATAGCAGAATTAATACTTTTTGAGGCATAAGAATAAGCTTGAAACAAAGTAAAATACTCCATGGTGAACTTTTATCCTGTGTCTCCACTAGAGTTATGTGCTTCTTCTGGGCTAAAAGGACGAATTCTGATTCTTCATTGTATTTTAAGAAATTTATTGTTTTGAAGGAATTATGCAATACAACAAGAACAGTTAACTAGCATTTATACAAGGCACTGAAAAAACAGTCTCCCAGTATTTAATTTTGGTTTAGGTTTTTATTCTGAGAATGTGAAGCCTTTGTGGCTTAACATTGTAGTTTAGCAATTGTTTTTGAGAAGTTATTTGGTTCATGAAGAAATAATACAGGATAATCCTAGACTACCATTTTCTGTGGTTTTAGTTCCATTTTCACAGAAACTACCATGGTTTCATTTTCCATGTCATTTTTTTATAAGAGCGTCAAAAGGATATTTACTGGAAAAGCCTTCTTATATTGCAGTGTATATACATTCCTTTAAAGCTGAGGTCTTCTTTGTTGATCCCTGTTAATTTTGCTTTGCTTCAGACCTCTCTCTAGGCTGGTTATAGGTAAAATATGCATTCACAAGGAGAAAAATCAAATATTTACAGGTATTTTCTATAAGAGATGTTGCTTTGGATGCATGTAAAGACAATTTCATTGACACATAAATCATTTAAAGTAATATAAACTTGGTTTCTGTTATGCCTTCAACACAACCAGTTAATATTGAGCCAGAGCACATTTTTCTCTGTTACTATGCCCATTACTTTTAATTAGTTTAACAATTGACTTGTATCTTTTCAGTGCATGTCTGCTAATAATGCCATTCTCCTTATAACTTCTTGGCTATGCTTGTGTTTTCTGTGCCAATTATTCTTTACCATATATGGTCAGCAATGGAAGTGATCAGGCATTTAGAAAACATGACCTATTAGTAAAAACTGAAAGAACTGGGTTATTTGGAGGAGTGATACATTATAGCAGTCTCTGGTCTCAGTTTGCAATCCTTGTAAAAGGTTGCAAAAATAAAAGAGAATAAACTCCTATGACTGGGTTGTCAGAACGGAAGGATACAGGCTCTTTAGGAAGGACAGGCAGAGGAGATGTGGAGGGGGTGTTGCTCTCTGTGTCAGAGATCTGCTGGAGTGTATGGAACTCCACCTTGGGATGGATGAGGAGCTGACAGAGAGCTTATGGGTCAGGATTAAAGGGAGAGCAGGAAGAGGGGATGCTGTAGTATGTTTGCTACAGGCCAGCGGGCCAGGACGAGTGAGTGGATGAGGCCCTCTCCAGGTGGATAGCAGCAGCCTCATGGTCACGAAAGCTGGTCCTCATGGTGAACTTCAGTCAGTAAGTCAGGAGGTTCCTGGAATGCATTGATGACAACTTCCTTCTCCAAGTGATAGAGGAGCTGATGAGGAGTGGTACGATGCTGAACCTCGTTCTCACCAACAGGGAGGGACTAGTGAGGAACGTGGAGCTGAAGGGCAGCCTTGGCTGCAGTGACCATGAAATGGTGGCATTTGAGATCCTTCAAGAGGCGAGGAGGGAGCACAGCAAGCTCAGTATTCTGGACTTCAGGAGAGCAGACTTTAGCCTTTTCAGGGAACTGATTGGAAAGGTTTCTTGGGATGAAGCCCTGTAGGGAAGAGGAGCCCAAGAAGCTGGCAAGTATTGCAGCCTGAGGAGAAGGACTTGGGGGTACTGGTGGGTGAAAAGCTGAACATGAGTCGGCAGTGTGCGCTGGCAGCCCAGAAAGCCAACCGTATCCTGGGCTGTATCAGGAGAGGTGTGGCCAGCAGGTCGAGCGAGGTGATTCTGCCTCTGTACTCTGCTCTGGTGAGACCCCCCCCGGAGTACTGTGTCCAGCTCCAGGGTCCTCAATATAAGAAGGATATCAGCTGGTTGGAGCAAATCCAGAGGAGGCCACAAAGATGCTCAGAGGGCTGGAGCACCTCTCCTGTGGAGACAGGCTGAGAGAGTTGGGGTTGTTCAGCCTGGAGAAGGCTCCAGGGAGACCTTATAGCACCTTCCAGGACCTGAAGGGGGCCTATAAGGAAGCTGGGGGGGGTGAGACTTTTTAGAAGGGCCTGTAGTGACAGGACAAGGGGGAATGGGTTTAAACTGAAAGTGGGGAGGGTTAGATTGGATATCAGGAAGAAGTTCTTCCCGGAGAAGGTGGTGAGGCACTGGAACAGGTTGCCCAGAGAAGCTGTGGATGCCCCATCCCTGGGAGTGTTCAAGGCCAGGCTGGATGAGGCTTGGAGCAACCTGGTCTAGTGGAAGGGGTCCCTGCCCATGGCAGGGGGGTTGGAACTAGGTGATCTTTAAGGTCCCTTCCAACCCAAACCATTCTGTGATTTTATGAAACCATTCTTGTTGCTAGTGAACATGGACAAATAACGGGGAGCAATGGAATTTTAGTTTTAACATAAAGCTGGAAGTGTTGCATTAAGTTATTTTGGGAGACACTTGAACCTCCAGTATTAGAAGTTTTTAAGTTGGGATAAATATTGGTCAGAGGTGGTTTAAATGTCGTTCATCTAGACATTAGTAAAATTACAAAAGCATGTCAGGAAACATAGTTTATTTGTTGAGAAAGTATGACAGCAGCCAGGGGAGTAGCTGTTTAACTTCTGCTAATAAATTTAAGCAAATTGAAATTGCTTCAATTGAGATTTAGTCTTTCCAAACTAAGTTACTCATTAGGGCATTTTTCTGAGAAGTTTGAAGTCCTTGGTTTTGATCAAGTGGGGCAAGGACTTGAATACAGGAGGCCATGTGTGCTACTGAGAGCCTTGGTACTGGGCTGTGGGGTTACTTACCCACTATGCAGTCCCAGCCTCAGCTGGGTTTGTCCTGAGGATGGCTGCCAGGCACCTCCTCCAAGCAGGACAGCTCTGGTGTTTTTAAGGCTTTAGCATTGCTTGAGTTTTAAACCAGCTTTGGAATATACATGTAAGTGCTCTAAGGCTGTTACTGGAAGAGATTTAAGTGCTGGGGGGATTAATGGGACTGTTGGGCAAACAGCAAGCTGGTAGGATATTAATGTTGATAATTCCTTTGTGAATTTAACCGTCGGGAGGCCAAGACTTAGGTCTTATGAGTAGGGCTTAGTAAGGAAAGAATTCTTCAACAGGGAAGCTTTGGAAAAGGAGCTGTTGCTTACCGAATTGAAGCAGTGATCTTTCCTCTACAAATATTCTAGTGAAAAACATAACAATGGAAAAAAAAAATTCATCTTGCATTTGAAACATTGAAGTGTTTTGTTTGACCTGGAAAACTTGTGAATGGAAACCTCCCTAAACTATGTGCTTTTTCTTTTTGCAGTTGGATTGGGCTGGTAGTACACACAGTGGCTCCCTGGATCCGGGTCAGTAGTTATGCACACCCTTGGATGAAGCAGACTTCAAACAGGAAGAGATCAGATAGCTGTAAATAAGGAATCATATGAATTTGAAATTTTATGTCCAAAGTGTCCCAGTAAGAAAGCTTTTGAAAAAATGTTCATTATTGTTGCATTCTGCATCACTCTCTCATGACCATCACTCTACTCTATGCAACCAAGAATCTTTCTATTAGCATACCTCGAAACAGTGGTGAGGCTTGCCATGTTACTGCAGTTTCAGAAAGCAGCTTTGCAGTTCTTTGAAGTTACAGCTACTTTATTTAGAAAGGGATAGCTATGACAACAAGCTTTAAACCTTCTAATGCTCTGTTCAGGGTAAAATATGCAACATGGAGTAAGATCTTGCTATTTGTGACTGAGCTGTTCAATAACATTTTGGGTGTGTTGGACCGAAGTAGGTGCTGCTGGCATACAATCGGGTTAAAGCATAAAAATGTGAAATTTGGTGTTTACATGAATTTCCATAGATTTCATCATGTTGCTCATTTAAATAATTTCACAACTAAAAATATTGGTTAAAAAAATATTGACTGACTCATGATCAGAACCAGATATTCTGTATGGAGATGATACCAAACAAAATTCTAACCTGCTTAGAACTTATGTATGATTCTTGTGAGCATGAGCTGTTGAATTTAAACTATGTTTAGGCTTGAAATATGAATTTTCTGTGAAGTACTCAGGTCTGTCTTCTCTACAACGGTGATAATGTTACATACAATAGGAAGAAAAGAGTTGCTTAGGAAAGAAGTATCCATCACTGGTAGTGTGAGCATTAGCTGACTTCACTCATAAATCTTGCAATCTAAGATGCCCTGACCGCTGTGGAATTGCCACCAAATTAGAAATAAACTGCAAAAGAGAAGGGGGAGAGAAAGAAGTGAATAATACCCCTCTAGCAGAATATCTTAAATACCTTCAAGACAAATGCGAAACATTGGTGGGACACTAGGCCTTACTACTTTGGAGTGTCTGCAAGAAACAAGTTACAGAATTCCAGGTTTTTTTACTTGTACAACCAAAATGGATAAAATATATATATAAAAAAGTGTTGTAACTATACAGATTTCTCTCATATGGCAGTTATCTACAAAATATTGACAGGAGCTCTTCTCAGCTGTCTACAGTACAATTTAATAGACACTGCATTTCTGGAAAAACAGTGGAATTTTTACTATGGCGTAGAGCTATTGACATGACCTTTACTGTTTGAGAATGGCAGAAAGTATCTAGGAAGCAAATTAGAGATACTTATATAATCTTTATCATTCTGATGAAAACCGTCATTATACTTGGCCTTTGTGATCCTTGTAAGTTGCTGAGGAAATGTGGATGTTAGGTAAGAAGGCCAACATCATCCATCCACCGTGATGGACAGGTGGAATAGCTGTGTATACCTCTTCATTCTAGCCCTTCAAATGCTGTAAAGCAGGTTCAAGCCATGTTTGTTGCTCACACATTCTAGTAAGGTTACATGAGACAACTCACAGTCAAAGAGAGCAAAAGACAGATTCTATAAAGGCAAATCTAATCCAGTTCATTTACATGCATCAAGAATAGTGTCAGGAACCCTATTACAAAATTGTTTGTAAATGTTTGTGCAGTTGTGGCTCATTCAAAGAAAGACCTGAAGATAATGATACCTCATTATTCAGCACCCTCTGTAAACTTTGTTTTAACAATTAGCATTTCAAAGAATAAGGTTATGTGCTAACCAGCATCAAACAAACACTGAAATTATGTTGAAACAAACATAAAGATAAAAAAATACACAGTGACAAAATTCACCTTTCTTTGAGTACTCACAAAAACACAGGCAAGGAATGAAAATATTAAGGTGCCTATACAAAAGTTTAGCACTTCACATTGCAATCTGCAGATCTGTGTTGAAATAACAACTTTGGTCCATGTATGGTGATAACATTGTATAGTGTTACTTAATATTGCATCCTATGCTGTGCTAAAATGATGAGGCATGGATCTGTTAGTCATAATATGTTAAAGTGGGAGCTTTGTAAGTGAGTCATCTCACTGAAGTTGTTCCATTTAATGTCCACCTTCTGATTCAGACTGTGGAAAATGCAAAGAGCATCTCTTTGCAATTGATCTCTTCAGGCTAAGTTATAGTAGCTTCTAAGAACAGGTGACATGGCAGCCTACGTAGGGGCTGAGGGACACAGCCCTGTGCATGAGTTGGATTTTATTTTATTGAGCGCAGCATCTGTGTGGGTGTGTAAGAAAAGGAATGCTTTCTTAATGTTTGTCTTTTTTTTTTTTCCTGTTTTTGATTAAGCAAAACCAGGAAACCAAGAAAACAGCTAAACCAAAGTATACTGTAGGAGTGCAGACCTGAAAAAATAATCCCGAAGAAAATGAGTGAAAAGACATTCAGAAGTGTGAGCAAATAAAATATTTAGTGACATTTGAGTCATATACATTAATGCAATTGGGCCTTAATTTTTTTTTTTTTTTGGTACATCAACACTACTATGTGAAAGAAATTCCTAATTCCTTCACCTGTTTTTCATTCTGATGAGGCAAGCTTTATTATTTGACTGTTCAACTCCAGAATGATAATGGCTGATATATAGTATGAAGTAGCAAAATACAAAACATATTTTTGTTCTAAGATGGTAGTCAAGCAAGCTTATAGATAACACTCATAAAGAATGAATGGTCCCTTTTCTGCATAGATGAAAAGCATATGTGAAGGTAATGTCATTATAAGGACATTGCATATATGATGTAAAGGATATAAAGTGAGAAAAGGAAATGTTTTAGAGGTACTATCAAATAGACCTCATAGGTTTGTAATAAAGATATGGTGTGTAATCATGGCTGTTAATCATGCCAGACATCAACAGTCATACCTGACCTATAGCTGTCAAACACAGAGTTGGTGTTCTGTATAAGAAAACACTAACTATATTTGATGCAGCACTAAGTGATCTAAAGATTATCTTCCTTTACAACAGACTCTCTTCTCAGGCACCTAGCTGTTTTCTGCTTGCTTAAAAGGGGGTCACATGTTCAGTTGTTTTCTTTACATAGAAGTTTCCTTCTCCCTAGATAGCTCTCAGTACCCCGTTTTGTCTATTGCTATATAGACGTATGGACACCATTTCTATAATATGCATAAATATTTTATTTAAAAGCCACTGATGGACAAAAGCTATTTAAATCCTGCCTCACAGAAGGGAAACAAGGGCTAGAAAGAATGCAATTATACTTACTAAGAAAAATATGTCTATAAAAATAAAGCATATGTATATATGCCAAGGTCATTTAATAAGGAATGCAGTGTGGGGAGTAACGCACAGCCTTAAGCAGGGCTATATACAAGTTTGGGTTTAGTTTACAATGTAATCATAAATACTGTAATCATACCTCATTGTAATCATATGTTGGTTTTACCCAGAAAATTTTAAAAGTGTATCTATGTAGCTGATCATATCTAAATCTTTGTTTAAGAATATATAGGTATGATGTATAAGCTAAATCAAAGGGAGGAGTAGAATTAAGACAGCCTGGGCAGTCTTCTAGCAGCAGAAATCAGCTCTATCAGATGCAAGTAATAAAAAAAAAATCGCTACTCTTCAGTTTCTGAGGCTAGATAGTAATAAAATCTTTCTCTGTGAGACAAGAGAATTAAAGAAGAAATAGTCAAAAGCTTACAAAAGTCCCACCAACAGACATCTGTGTGTGTCCAAACCTATTGTTTGTTCTAATCTGGGAGGTCTACATTTCATTAAGCAGCAAAAGCAATAGTTAGATGTGATGGCAAGGATGAGACTGGGTACCAAGAAATGAGGGGAAAAAAGATAAGATATTCCAGAGTATGTTAAAAACTTCCACTACGTACAGGTGAAATTAACGTGCTTGCTAGCTGAATCAGAAATTATGGTTAGCAGACTGCTGTTGAACAGACAAAGTTTGAATAGCAGACCACCAATGTAATATTTTCTTTATTTGCTAGTGTCGCTTTATTTGCTAGGTTGGAGGTACCTAGTTGAAAATGCTTTTCACAAACACTGCATGCTACAGCTTATAAGCAGCGAAGTGCTTTACCCCACAAGTAATATAAAGTATATTCATCTCAAATATGATGTAAATTAATCTCAAAATTTAATTTCTTATGGTCATAAGAAATGGTTTACTATTCAAAAAAGATGTATCGTTCTACTTATGTTGTTTCTAATGCAGATGTAACTTGGATAAAACATATAGATAAAGATGTGAATTTCCCTGAGCTTTCAGTGCAAAGTTATTAATAATTTTTCATCTTCTGCAATATTGCATCTCCATTTTAGTATTCATATGACAACTTATTCTAATTGCTCAGGGCACTTACTACTGTAGGCAGCTTTTACATTTATTTGTTGCAAATCTCAGTTTAAACCAAATGTGAAATTTATTATCGTTGTCTCTATCAGTCTTTCAGTATTTTAGTCAAATATATAAATCTCCTTGAAATTGCCTCTTCTACAAGTTAAGCCCAGTGTGTTGAATTTCTGTGACTAGGGGTGGAAGGGTGGTGTTTGTAGCAGTAAGAAGCACAGGGATGGCTTCTGTGAGAAGCTTCCAGAAAAGCTCCCCTGGATCCAAGCCAGATCTGCCTCTGACAGTGGCTCTGTGAATTAATATATCTAAGAAGGGAAAACAAAACGAGAACCAGAAGTGGAAACAGTGTGGAGAGAGGAGTGGGATGTAAAGAAACCACCAGGCAGACACTGAAGTCAGTGCAGAAAGGTAGAGAGATGGTGAGCTGGAGAAGGGGCTCCCCTGCAGCCCATGGTGAGGCCAGCTGTGCCCCTGCAGTCATGGAGGGTCATGGGGAGCAAAGACCCCCCTGCTGTGCCCAAAGGAGCTTATGACCTCATGGGAAGCCTGTGCTGGTGCAGGCTGTACCCGAAAGACTGCCTCCCATGGAAAGGACCCATGCTGGAGCAATTATAGAGGTAAACTGTAGCCTGTGAGAAGGGCTCAGGTTGGAGAAGTTTGTGGAGGACTGTCTCGAATGGGAAGGACCCCACTCTGGGGCAGGGGAAGAGTGTGAGGAATTCTGCATCTCCCTGAGGAGGAAGAAGCAGCAGAGATGTGTGGAAAACCCCCATCCTCTGGCTTCCTCTGCCACTAAGGGGGAGGAGGTACAGCAATCAGGAACAAAGCTGGGCACAGAAGGAAGAAAGGGGTAGGAGGAAAGTTTTTAAGATCTGGTTTGGTTTGTCTCACATAGTGCTACTCTGATTTTTTTATTTTACATATTTATTTTATGTAATTAAGTTGATTTTTCTTCCCCAGGTTAAGTCTGTTGTGCCTGTGACCGTAACTGGCAAGTGATCCCTCCCTGTCCCTGTCTTGACCCACGAGGCTTTCCTTCTGTTTTTCCCTCCCTATCCCACCGGGGGTGAGTGAATAAGCATCTGCGTGGTGCTTAGTTGCCATCTGGGCCTAAACTATGACACCCAGGTATGTATTGACTGCAAAGGGGATGTTTTTGCAAGCTAAGACTTTCTCAAAAACCTGAATGACAGGAAATTGGTGATCTTCAACAAATTTTGCATCAAATAGAGTTTGATGCTCCATTTACATTTTAGTAGACCACTCCATCATTAACAGTAATAAATTAGTGAAGTATTGACAGAGGACAACTACAAAATGTGTTCTGTCAGTCTATGGAAAATCCACACAGATGGGTGCGTAAGTAGACACTGGGCAAGATTTTGGTTTTATTTTTTGTTTTCTGGTGTAACTGTAGGCACCAAAGCAGGTAAGGAATTTTAGAGTAGAGAAAGATATAGCTTTAGGACTTTTTCCAGTCTGGGAAACAGCTAGGAACAAAGATCAGTGTATGACTGAAAACAAATCTCGTCTAGAGGAGACTTTTAAATAATGAATTAGAAATTATATTTGAGGAAGTTCTGTTCATTGTAAACTCTTGTGTTTGATGCCATGAAAAAATGAATGAAGCAGAAGGTAGAAATGACATGGGACAAAGGTTGGATTTTACATTAACCTTCAGGTTGCAGTGATACCAATTCAAATTGAATACAGGCTGCTGCCATTAACGTGGTATTTGCTAAGCATTTTGTACTCTTCGTATCAATGGCCAGAAAGCACCACAGCCCTTTACTAACATATAGGTGACACATCAAACAGGACTAGGAAATTTTTCTCTCTGGATTGACAACAAAAAAAAGACTGATATCTACTCAATTTGGAGCAATATAAATTCCTAAAAAAGTCCTTATTAGGTTTTTGTTTGTTTGTTGGTTTTTTGTTTTGTTTTGGTTCTGTTTGTTTGTTTTTCTTAAAAAAAAAATCCTCTTTCACAGAAAACTCAGTTTTTCATCAACATTCTGGTGCAAAGTTTCCAGGCGGATCTGTTGACCAGTATGTTTCACATGATGGTGTCTATTTGATGGGAAGTAAAAGTTTGATACGTATTCTAGAATAAACATAATCTCATTGTTTCATAGAGCACACAAAAAAGCACATTAGATAGTATTTTGTCTTTTATTGAATTTTATCTTCCTTGTCCAATTCATGTCTCAGTTTCCCTGCTTTTCTTTTTTTTTTTTTTTTCTTGAAGGGTAAACATGAGTTATGCTCCAATAATGAATGAAGTAAAATGCAGTTAGTGGGAATGATCTTCAAATTGACAAGATTTTACCTACTGGCTTTCTGGTAAGCTTTTCATCGTTTCTTTTTTAAATACATGCTATTTGGTCCCAGCTGGAAACACTGTCAACTTCACATCTCCCTAGGTCTTTAGAGTCCTGGGAAATGAAGCTGAAACTGAGTGTTTTTAGTTACCATGCTATGATTTGGAAGGTTGGTGAATGTGAGGCAAATTATATGATATTGGTACACAAGTCACTTTTCTCATATACAGTAAATTGCAACACAAAGTGTGCATAAAAAGCAATTAAGTGATTTGTGAACCAGGCTCTTGACATATTCAAAAATTACTAAGGTGAATTACTTCTTGGATTGTAAGATAATTATAGCACCAGTCTTTGACTCATCAACAATGTAGTCCTCATACAGGCACAATTGCAATGGAGTGCTGTATTTTTATATGTGGCCCACACTCTAATTAGCACATTCTAATTTCAAGCTTAAAAGAAAACCACACGAAACATATGGCTTATAGCATTTTATTGTTAACAACTAAGCTGTGTGTCTCACTGTGAGACAAAAAGCCAATCTTTCTTTTCTTTGATTCAGCCTTGCTCCCTGCTTTTTTATTTCTATCAGATAATTAAATAACCCAAACAAGATGAAATGAGTTACTTAATTTCTTTAGGAATTAGAGGTAATTTAGGTTTGAGAAACTACTTTTCGGAGTATTTGAATGTTTTGTTTATAACAGCTTAGTTCAGCTTGTTTGTTCGCTCATTTCTTTTCATCTGCAAGATTTAAAACCAATCAATGATGTCCTAAATTCTGGCTATATTTAATGAGAGAATGTGCTTGGGTTTTTTTTACAGTTAAATGCTCCATACTTTCCAAATCTCTTCGTTTTAAGCAGTGTGCTAAAAACATTGACTCCCGAGCTAAGGGTGTTGTTAATAGCAGAGTCACAGAGCATGGTAGCCACATGCAGAGAGTTCTTGAAGGTTGGTGAGAAAGAGATTCTGATAAGATAGAGCAACTGGAATATTCTTAACTTCCTTTTTGTGTTCCTCTGGAACTTTTTCCTCTGAAATGCTCACAAGTCTGTGTCCATATCTCCAATGAAGGATAAGATGTCTTCATTTTAACAGAGCTTGCTTAGTGGATTTTTGTGGTGCAAAGCAGATGGCGGTGCACCTACTGTCTCTTCAGAACTGAATACATTACGGGTGGTGCCCACTGGCTCTTTGATGAGACAGGTCTGAAATCATCAAAGGCTGGCCCTGTTTTTTTCCCCATCAAAAAGGACATGCAGGGCCTATGGAGACCACTGTCTATGGAAGACGATAACAGTAATTAGCCTTTATGATAGATAAATCTTCATCCTCTGATGATCAAAGACAACTAAAACTACTAAATTGTATGTGGCAGTTTTGTAATATGAATAAAATGAAGCAGCTTTATAATCTCTATGATCTTGTTACATTGGTTGTCAACTTTGTTTTAAGTGTATTTAACATTAGTTTGGTCAGTTGTTTCAACCACGGGAGCTTACTTTACTTAGCAATATTTCTATATTTAATCACTTATTTATTCTTGATGCAATAAAGTGATTTGATAAAGGCAGGGAAGAAAGGATCAGTATAATGGGAACAGGAATTTTTTACTGTTTTCCCCTTTTCTCTTTTCTTCCCTTTCTTTTGATGTATGTGTGTTTTTGTCATTCTTTCCATCTTTCCTACCTTTACACACCTGTTACAGCCTTATTAGAAGTAACACTTTCTGGATTTCAAGTAGGAGGTGGGAATCCCTGACCTTCTTCAAGATCAGTTCTATCTTAAAAACAGGAGCAGATGACCTGGCGTCACTGGTGAGATAGATAGCTGTAATTCTTGTCACAGAAGATAGGAACCTCTTTCCTGTGCTAATAGCAATATGTCCTCTTCAATAAGGCCAAGAAATGAGGGTCTAAGGGTCTAGAATTGTGTTGCCATTTAGAAATACTTCCCCTCCCCCCC
>NW_010267341.1:13999-26097 GCF_000690775.1 Eurypyga helias | reverse complement strand
CCCCCCCCCAACAAGTGAAGGCCCTTATCCCTATGGTCTGCCTAGAAAATGTTTTAATTATTTTTTCTTTCCAAATTAAAATACACATTTTTTTAGATAGAGAGGAATTAGTTTTTTGTTCTCTGCATTGGTGATATGTAACTGGGCACTCTGGAATTTTTTTTTTTCCCATCCCAAACTTGTTGCATTGTTGGGGGTGGGTAATGTGTGCTTTCTCTTGAGAGCACATGTGTACATGCACTGCAGTCTGTTAGGAACATAGGGGATGAATGACTTTAAAGATGATTATATTGAGCATTGTGATATCTAACGTCAGACAGCTCATTTCTAGATTTCCCAAATCCTGTTGTACACGTATTGCGTGCATCCTGACAGGAATCTCAGAACAGGATCCAGCAAAGCCAAGGTGCTACATATGGAGCCAATAGCAGGAAAGCCTTTATAGACAGGGGTTTGGGAAACCATGATATCAGGAGTAGTTTTAAATGATCACCTGCTCTTGGCACTGAACTGCCAGTGTCCACATGGACATTTCACAGGTCTCAACTGCAAAGCAGCAACTGAGAACTAAAGGGTGAAATGTCAACAAACAGCTAAAAGAAAGTCACTCATTAAGATACTGCAGCTATTTTCCCAAGCAAATGACTGATTGTGTTCTATGTTCATTCATGGTCCATTTTCATGCACACAGTAAGTAGGGAGCTGAGATCTCTCCTCTGGAAAGGATCAAGTGAGAGGGAAGGTGGCCAGTGTCAGGGAAGGGATGGAGCTTGCAGAGAAATGTGAGTGCAGCGTGCATGCATGAACCAAGAAAAGGGACCCCAAAAGGGTCCCCCAAAAAGGCAGCAGCTCCTGTGGCTGCACAGGGATAGGGACCCTGGGCAGTTTGCAAGAGAGACAACAGAGCGAATAGTCGGATCCTGATTAGTTTCAGCATTAGAAGAACTGCATGTGGGAACCAACATTTAACTTAAGAAATAAAGCAGTGGTAACCCTTACTAACTTCTAATTGAGGAGAGATGAGTGGGATGTGAGATTACAGTTTTGGATCTAAGCACCTAAATGGCATTTAAATCTGGCACTAGGCATTTATTTCCTGTTTTGAATTGGAATCTAAGTTTATATTTAAATTGTTTTGGGAACTTTCTAAATAAAGCGATAAAATAAGTGTAAGAGAAACAAACAAAAAAAAAAAAGGTAACAGTCTTTGAGAGTTATCATCTAGTCCTGATAATGACCTCAAAACTTCAGGGACAAAGACACCACTTCTCTCACTGCATTCACATGATAATAATAGCTGTGCATTATTATTATTATTGTTATAAAAAATATGAAAATACAGTATGTTCTGTAAGGGACTATCTCTTGTTGCCAAGGTGACAGAGTAGAATACATCCCTGATATATAAGTAACTTTCAAAAACAGATAAGGCAGTTGGAGAAAAGAGGTAGAAGAATGGTATACTGTTAGGAAGTATGTAACAATATATTTCAATTTGATTATCCAACCAAGAGAGTTCTTGTTTCAATGAAATACAAACTAATTTGAAGCTCAGAATTACTTTTTTTTTTTTTTTGTGGTCATAGTCTAGTTTCTTTCAGAGCATGCTTAAATTTATCTACTAGAGTCAAAGGTTTTGTTAGCTGTTTAAGGTATGTTTGTGAATAAATTATTTGAATAAATGGGGTATTTTTATAGCATGATTTCATATTTTAAAAAATTTAAGGGTGTACAAAAAAGTACTTTCATAATAGCATTTGCGTGCTGTCCTAATTTATACCAGCCTTCTTTGAGTCAATAGTCCTAAGCATATTTCTATCTTTTGAGTGTATATGGCACTTAGGCTGCTAAACAAAGGTCACATCAAAGTCAACTCAAGGACAGGATCATCAGAGAGATGAAGAACTGAATTAGCATGAGCTTATGATTTGGTACCACTAGCAGCATTCCATACCTTTCTGACAAAGGTTATGTGTTCACTGCCAAGGAAGGACTTGGGGTCCTGCTTTAAATTTTCCCAGTGTGGATATGCAGTGCTGCAGTCATTGAACTGTCTAAGCTCCATGTTTTCCTTATGGCTGGGATAATAATGACAAAACAAAAAAAAGTGAATGGGCAGGAATTCAGCACCCTACATTTGCCGAAATGAGTATGAAGGTCTTAATTCAACTTACTCCTTCATTCTTATTGTTTACAGAGAAAAAACTTGAAAGTTATAGCTATGCCTGCATTTGAGATGTCTTACAATAGTGGATAAAAGTTATCCACATTTTAATGTGAGTGGGATATACATGTTGTTCTTTGTTGTGTCCAATCCAGGAAATGCGGGTGTCCCAAGATAGTTGTTTGTGGTGAATTTATGGTCCAGTTAATTGAGTTATGAATGAGTTGAAACATTTGGAACTTGCATTCTAAACATAACCTGAGAGTTAACTGGACCACATGCTAGAACTGTTTCTTTGTGGTTGTGATAGCAGATGGTTTAAAAAGAACCGTTGTATAGAGTATGCTATACATTTTGCATCAATGACCCAGTGACACATTCACTGTCAGCTTACTAGTCCAGAAGTACCCTTGTTAACTGCTCCGTTGCTCTACTGGCTGTCTGAGCAAACAAACCTGTTTGTGATGTTCTTTGTCATAACCAGTCACTTAGTGCTGAGATTTTATCCCTTCTAAGCCCAGTCTTAGACTATGGATTCAGCCAATATGAAAACACACATGAGGTTCTCTTCTAAAAAATGGATGATAAAACAACTTCCCATGGAAGTGCAGTAGATATTTGCATAGGTAGGAAACACAGAATGCTATCTCAAATCAAAAGGTTCAGACTAATTGAGTCTTAGCCTAGTTTACAGATATTTCAGTCAATGTGTTAATTAATGACTGCAAATACTTTAGATAAACAGAGAAAAGTGTTGCATCAGTTTTGCCTATAGAAACAAATTAAATTTACAGCTGTAGCTATGTTTTGTAAGGAAGCACATATAACAGGCAATACCAGGTGGCAGGCATATTTTTGGAATCCTGCTACTCTGCTGTGTTTTCTTGAGTATCAGAGTGCTTGCTCTTTAATAAAGATAATTAATTTTACTATCTGATATAAAAATAAACAGATAAAAATCTCATTAAAAAGGCTTCTCTATAGTAGGAAAGCCAGCATCACAAAATTCTAGTGCCAAATATATCCCTCATTTACATGAGCTGCCTAATAGGTAGCAATATGTTGTGGCAGGGCAAAAGGGTGATTAGGAACAACTAAGCAACGTGCAAGATATGTAGAGGCCACACAAGCTGGAAGGGCCTCCTCCCTGAGGGCTGAATGAAAATGGGCCCTTCTGTCTGTCAGTTCTGATCCAGATATGGTACCATGCAGGAGCTTAAACTGCAGCGTTTCAGCAGGCATGTATTTTAATGATGGCATTGGTCACATCCTTGTGCAAGTTGTAGTGTTCAAGAGGGAGACATTATTTGCTGTTCCTTACTTCCCCTCCTTGTATGATCTGGGAAAAAGGAAAGATTCAGGGTGATTTTATTCCTTCATCTTACGTTTCAAACGTAACCAAGGAGGGATGAAATACTGATTTTTGTCTTCAACAAGCCTTTTGTATAAATCAAGTTGCAAACTCATAGTAATTCTTAAAACAAACAAACAAAACAAATAACCTTTTATGGAGAACTGCAGTAAGGAAGCTGAAATAACACTTTGAAAAATCTAAAGATTATTCTTGTACTACCAGATGGTAACCTTAATTCTCCTTTATGAATAAGTAGCAAAAATCAAATACAATATATGAGAAAGAAGTCAGGTGTTTCATTCTGTAGAAGGCTTTTTTTTTTCCTATAGAAAAAGAACTCTCTATCCTGAAGAGAAGGTGATGCTCAGACTGAATTATTTAATAGGAATCTACACGTGTTCTTCTGAACTGCTAAACAGTTTGTTAACCCCGTGATGAGCCCTTCTTCAGCTTCTGTGATATTAGCTGATTGACTTTTCCTCTTTTTCTTCCTTTTTCTTCCCACATAATTTTCTTGTTATTAAACATACTTTTTGTTCTCATTTAATTTTTATTTTTTACTTTTATTCCCCCCCAACAATTATTTTAATAAAACAGAAGTTAAATCAATGACAAAATTCTACTTAACAGCAGTGGGACCAAAACTTTACTCCTAAGTATACAGACCTATTTGGCACAACTTCAGAAAGCTATTCTTTGCAGATCTAATTCTATCTTTTCTTCCTGCTCCTCCATGACCAGCTTTTCACACACAAATGTCCTTTGAGGCCTTTAAAACTAGTTATTAACTCATACAGTTGACTTCTGTCTGGAGAGAGGGGAGAAAAAAAAAAAGTAAAAAAACACCAGACACCACTTCTCAGTGGAACAGGGCAAGACACTACAGGTCAATGAATTACAATCTCCAGGAGACTCAAGGATCAGCTAATGATAAAAGACTCTCTCCAGTGGAATTTGTCCTACATAGATATGCACTAAAGTGCTCAGCATGCAACAAAGCTAGTACTGATCTTCACGCATTAGTTCTTATTCCATATTGTATTCAGTTCCACTCTGTGTTTTTTGCAGATGTATATGTGCCTATCTGCTAAATACCCCCATGCAGGTCAATAGGTTTTTGTTGTTGTTGTTTGGTTGTGGGTGGTTGGGTTTTTTTTTTTTTTTTTTAATAAACCGTATTGGCAATGAATGAAAGTTATCAGTATAAAACTAAAAATTATCTCTTTAGGAAAATTTTACATTTGCTGGGAGTATTACTAAATACATGTCCTTTTCATACTTGTATTATTCTTGATAGAAATTTTCCCAAGTTGTGTCTGGTTGTTAATTTTATCCTTACAAAGCAAACTGGGATTTCTGACCACTAGAATTAAAAAAAAAAAAATAAAAAAAAATCTATCTTTTCTCCTTATAAAATTTGACCTTGTTGCATGTTATAAGGACTCAGGCTCCATTTTACCAGTGCCTCCTGACTAATTTGAGCCCATCACGAGCTACTGGCACAGTCCTCTCCAGAGGTACCAAATGCTGACCTACTTCACATTGCCTTTTGCATTTTTGATTTCCAGAAGGTGAGTAGGGGCAAGAAAATGAAGACCCATCTTTTAATGAAGCTCCTGTGTTTCTTGCATTTATTGGCTGTTGCTGTTTGACATTATCATGCCATGAATAGTTCATCATTTTCTTTTCCTCCCATTAATACCTTATCATTCTTTAAAAGTTTATGTTGGATGATAGTTTTTAAGAGATACAAGTGTTTGGGTTTTTTCTATTTTCTTTTCTGTCTTTTTTTGTTTGTTTTGGAAGTCTTAAATGTCCATATTAATATTTTACTTGTTTTTCTAACCCATAATATCTTTAAATCTTTACATATTCTTTTGCCTCGAAATGTGTTAAGTAATTGTATAACTGGCATGATAATGCTAACTGTTACAAAGCTGAAATAGAGACTTATTCAGTTAGCTTTTCTTGTTTTGGGTGATTTTTTTTAATTTTTTTTTTTAAACTTTCATGGTATATTACCCATTGAAGACGTTTTTACCTGAAAGTTATAGTACAATTTTTCTTGCCTGTCTTGAGGTGCTCAAGTTAGTTGTGGAATTAAATAGTGTATGATCTGCTGAGCTGTTATATCTCAGAATATAAATGGCATCAAATCTCAGTCTGATTAACTCACATAGTTAGTAGACATGTCACCATGGGCATACTTTCCTTGCTCCATATATATAAAAGTCATACTATACATTTCTATAGGTATTGGATTAAACCTTAGTTTTAGATACTTAATGAAAACAGGAAACTATTCTCATTATGAAGTTTGAATACTTTTCTTTGCATCTTACGAACAAAAGATTCTTGCTCCATACTTGCTCCGCAAAATATTTGTATATTTTTGTTGTTCAATGCTCCTATTCAACAGAGACTTTATGCATATACTTCAATTCCAGCTGAAACGGGGTTCTAAGATTCATTCTTTCAGGTCTATCTTGTTTGATAGCAAAACCCTTGCTATCCACTCATTTGGTGGGATGAAATTATGCTTGTTTTGATATTACATACTTTTCACTGAAATCATCTTTGATTTTTGTCATAAATAAAAAGACAGTTTACCCTGTTCATATAACTCAGATAGGTGAAGACACTTTATAGACACGTAATTTTGAACAGGTTCTGATGAAATCACAGTACAACCTCCAACACATGAAGAGGAACCAACCTAGTGTTTCCTTGCCTGTTCTTCATCAGTAGCAGAAGGGCCCAGGCAGAAGCAAAGAAAACTCTACCAGACCCAGGCAGTATAGACCAGTGAATGGAGAAACATCTGTCTGACAGAAGAAAATACCATGTAATCTAAGACTTCTGTTCTGTGACAGTGTTGATGAGGCCGTAGGTTGACAATATATGCATTGCAAACCCTAAAGCTGTCCTGAGGAATGGGTGGACCCCACCTTCACCTAATGGACTCCTGTGTGAATCTTCTTGCAACACTGAGGTTGCAATGGCTCCCACCCTGCAAGGTCCTTACCACCTCTATTTATTAAAAGTGCTGGGCACATTCATCACACCTTCTTTTTAGGGAGAGAGCTGGCATACTCATTTTCTGTCAAGAGACAAAAGAATTCTATTCCTTCATGAAAGGAAAATTACTTGAGACTTGTCTCTATTATTTTACAAAACATGATCTGGCTGAAATAGAAATCTGGGCTTTGCATATGCTTAAGAACTTAGTTGATATAAATAGCTTAAGGTTGAGTTAGTAACCTGAAGTGGAAACATTACTACTGTGAATGATGTAGTCTTTGCTTAAAATGTTTTGGTTGGTGTTTGTTTGTTTTTGTTGTTCAATGTAAACATTGCAGCATGAAAGGTAACATCCAAAGAAAAAGACATATGTAGTTTTCTGTCATTTGCATGAGATATATTAGATCTTTAAGTAAAGATATGGAAAAAGAAACACACTGTGAAGCATTCACACACTGGAACAGGCTGCCCAGGGAGGTGGTGGAGTCACCATCCCTGGATGTGTTTAAGAGACGGGTGGATGAGGTGCTGAGAGATATGGTTTAGTGGTGGACAGATACGGTTGGACTGGATGATCTCTAAGGTCTTTTCCAACCTAGTGATTCTATGATTCTATGATTTGAAGAGAAAGAAATGGTGGTAGAGGGCACACGCATTATTGCAGAAAATTATTGCAATGAGCCACTGAAGCAGTACTTTGTGAATATAAGGTACACTTGCTATTGATTGTGTGTCCTAGGATTACAGATATATCCCTGGAGGCCTTTCATTTAGAAGTATTAAGTCCAATATTTCTAAAAGAATACAAAATATTTTCTACTAACATGCACTGTCTTTACTAAGATCCAGCTCTGTATTCTATTACTGAGAAAAGCTTGTTGATTTTGTTTTTACCAGGTGAAAGTCTAAGGAATGTCTCAGGTGATAAAAGCCTATTGCAGATTTGTGAAACACCACTTTTGATTGCTTTTACAATACGATGTATTGTGACATGTTCTTGGTGAAGTTGTGGGAGAGGAGTTTGGACATCAACACAAAGTTTCCATGTTCCATTAGAACTAATTCTGGAATTCGTTCATTCACATTACTAAGAGTGGTATTTGCAAACAGAAAATGGCAGGCATGGCAAAATGGCTGTAAGAATAGCAAGTAGAGGCAAATACTATTATGATTCAAAATCTAGCATTAGAACATTGCTAATAAAAGATTAAAAAAAAATTCCTCAAGGCTACAGTCTTGTAGTTACCCCTGAAGAATAGCCTTGTAAATTAGAGGTAGGCAGTTGTTCCTACTTTCTAGCAGCTCTGAGAGAGGGGCTGTAATACAAGTCAAGTATACAATGTCCATTTTGAGATCAGTTTGGTTGTTGAGCATATGGGAGGCAGAAGGGAATTCAGTGCCTATTAAAATGCTTATGAAAAATAGATAAAGCCTTTCAGACTTTAATACCATGCTATTTGATTTTGTCAGCAGATAGCATTATGCACAAAGTATTGCATACCCAGGTTTAAGAAACTGAAAGTCATCAGTCTAAGAAGGATTCCAGGAGATGCAGTGCAGGATAGATAAATCCAGCACATATTGACAAGCTGCCAGTGTTGAGGGCATGAGGAGGACACAAGAACCATAGTTTGATTATATGGAAAGGAGATGTGTATTCTCATCAGGATTGAATGGACAAGACAAACATGGATTGGACCAAAAGAGAGAATTTCTGTACAGACATATTCAGCAAGATGTAGTAAGTGAGACATTACTAAGTATATTTGTTTGTGGCCTTTCTAAGATGTTCTTTATGCCAAAAGCTTCCAAATATTCACTTTAAAAAAAAATAGGGAAAACAAACAAAAAGTGCTCTGAATACCTCATAGATTCCTGGAGTTATGTTGGAAATTTTCTGCTTGGACTGTCTGGGGTAAAGAGCACCTGCTTGTAGGAGAGGATGTTCTAGGAAGTACCTTGAGGAAAAATATTTATTCAGCCAGATCATGGACAGAAAGATATAAACTGTGTCATTCACCAGGATCACTACCCGACGTGGTTGGGGAAAAAAAGGTCAATGCTTCCCTTTACTTCCCTTTTCCCTCTTTTCCATGGATTTGTCCTTAACATATGCAAATGGCATAATTCTTTTTCACTCTCTGCACTGTTACAAGAACACTTACAGAAGAACCACTGGAAACATGGTTAGATATTTATGTATGATATGGCTGTGAATTTGGTGTGGTTCATTTGCATTCAGCACAATAGTATTTGCTCTTGTCCTCTGCCTAACCTTCACTGCTTCTGTGGTGACTGGCAGAGTAGTGGTAAAGTAATCTATTAGTCTGTTACACATATCTTCTAACAAGTCAGCAAGCAGATATTATGACTTCTCTTATTTATTCTTATTCATTGTTTTGACCTCAATCCTGGTTGCAGCACTTAATATATTTATTCATAAAATGCTAAACTAACAATATTGGGTTTAGTCTGGACTGCCCATGAGAGACAGAAAAGAAATGCTGATATGTTACTGCTAAGGGCAATGGGCAGATAACTCTGCATTAGGTTCACATGGTGCATTTACTCATCTATAAGCATTTTTATAGTGACTGTAATTGTAACACCTGGGCGATATATATACACTATAAAAATGTTAAGAACTGTCCATTAGGGCAATTAATTCTCTGTCCAGCTTCTGGTTTAATTGAGACATTTTGCCTGTGACTGTGTTACTGTTTTTAATTTAATGCATGCAGTAGGGAAAAGCCAACTCGCACAGCTGTGAAAATATGTGAGTAGATACTTGGTCACTGGAGGCTGAGTCTAAGCAGGAGGGGGATAGAGAGTGTCATAGCAGAAGCAGATACAGCAGAGTTTTAAAGATCATATTGTTTTCTTTGTTGTACAGACACTGGGCAAATTTTATTTTATGACTAGTAATTCAGATAGAAAATTGAGCTTAAAGGGGCCTGAAACTAATCAAGGTTGAATTTTGTTAATAGTTCTGGTTAGAACAAAGGGGGGAGAAGGATTTAAAAAATGTCAAAACATATCATTTTGACCTTTCTGAAATGAAATGTTTCATTTCAGAAATGCCAAACCATTTCATTTTGACATTTGTAAAATGAAACTTTGACTTTTTGATTTAAAATGGCATTTTTTCCTTAAAAATTGACCTACATTGTTCAAAAAGCATGCAACTGATGTAAAATAATTCCAGAATAATTTCAGCTGAATAAAATTGTAATTTTTCAGAAAGATCAAAATTAATCTCACTTTTCTTGCAAATACTTTCCTTATTTGTTGTCTTACATCACTGTTGCTTGTGGTGGTGTTATTATTGTTTTCTTATGACTTTCAACATTCAAGTTTTCCTCCTTCAACCTGTTTTGCACTGAAGTGAAAAATCTGTGCCTTGCTGTATTATAATCTGGTTTGAGATTTTCTTGGAAAGTGTGTTTTCACTGCAGTTTCTGTGTTTTCTTTTTTTTTTCCCTCCTATTGTAGATTGCTAACTGTATATTAAAAAAAAAAAGGCAGAAGAATACTGATGCTCTAAGCTTAGGGCAGTGCTGCAGCAAAAGTATTAGATGCATGGTCTCATTAAGGAATACATACGCATACAACTTGCAACTATATCAGAAGAAACCACTGAAAAACATGTCTGAGTTGCGTTATCTCACATCCTGCAATGTGCTTGTTAAATTTGAAATTGATTTCTGGGAAATTCCCAATCAATTAGAAGACCACATCATCTACAAAGAAAAGAAGAATGCTTAATATTCCCGTCGTTAATGGGCCTTTGCCAACAGTCATCCTTGCTACAGTACTGGAAACAACTCTTTTAAAGTATCATATTTAGACTGATAGATTCATAGGGTAGTTTGAGTTAGAAGGGACCTTAAAAGACTGTCTGGTTCAATTCCCCCACCATGGGCAGGGACACCTTTCACTAGACCAGGTTGCTCAAGGTCCCATCAACCTGGCCTTGAAGACACCCAGGGGTGGGGCATCCTTAGCTTCTCTGGGCAACCTGTTCCAATGCTTCACCACACTCTCTGTGAAGAATTTCTTCCTGATATATAATCTAAATCTCCCCACTTTCAGTTTAAACACATTACCCCTTGTCCTATCACTACAAGCCCTTGTAAAAGTCCCCCCATCCAGGTACTGGAAGGCTGCAATAACGTCTCCCTGGAGCCTTCTCTTCTCCAGCCTGAACAAGCCCAATTCTCTCAGCCTTTCTTCACAGGAGAGGTGCTCCAGCCCTCTGAGCGTCTTTGTGTCTTCCTCTGGAAAAGCTCCAACCAGTCGATATCCTTCTTATGCTGAGGGCCTTAGAGCTGGATGCAGCACTGCAGTGGGGGGTCTCACAAGAGCAGAGTAAAGGGAAAGAATCACTGCCCTCAATCTGCTGGTCATGCTTCATTGGATGCAGCCCAGGATACGGTTGGTTTTCTGGCTGCAAGCGCACATTGGTGGGTCATGTTGAGCCAACCAACACCCCCAAGTCCTTCTCCTCGGGGCTGCTCTCTATCCACTCTCTGCACAGAATATGTTGTGCTTGGGATTGCCCCAGTTCTTATACAGGACCTTGCACTTGGCTTTTTTGAGCTTCTTGAAGCTCAAAAGTTTCATGGGCTCACCTCTCAAGTCTTTCAGGACCCTTCTGGATGGCGTCCTTTCCCTCCAGTGTGTTGACCACACCACACAGCTTGGTGTCATTGGCAAACTTGCTGAGGCTGCAGTCAATCCCACTGTCCACGTTGCTGACAAAGCACCAGTCCCAATAGCGACCTCTGGGGAGGTCACTCATCAGTGGTCTCCACTTGAGCATTGAGCCATTGACCACAACTCTCTGAGTGCAACCATCAAGCTATTTCCTTATCCGAGTGGTCCATCCATCAAATACATGCCTCTTCAATTTAGAGACAAAAATGTGTGTGACAGTGTCAAATGCTTTGTACAAGTTCAGGTAGATGATGACAGTTGCTCTTCCCTTATCCACCATTGCTGCAACTCCATTGTAGAATGCTGCCAAATTTTGTAAGTGTGATTTGCCCTTGGTGAAGCCATGTTGGCTCTCACCATTCACCTCCTTAGTTTCAATGTGCCTGAGCATAGTTTCCATGAGGATCTGCTCCATGAGGTTGCTGGGAACAGAGGTGAGACTGACTGGCCTGTAGTTCTCCCTCTCCTCCTTATTTCCCTTTTTAAAAATGGGGGATATGTTTCCCCTTTTCTCATCAGTGGGACCTTCACTGGACTGCCACGACTTCTTAGATATGATGGATAGTGGCTTATCAGTTCCCTCAGGATCTGTAGATGCATCTCATCAGGTCCTATGGACTTGTGCACCTTCATGTTCCTTAGATGGTCTCAAACCTGATTTTCTCCTACAGTGGGCATTTCTTCATTCTCCCAGTCTCTATTTTTGCCTTCTATGACTTGAGCAGTGTGGCTTGAGCACTTGCTGGTGAAGAATGAGGTAAAAGAAGTCGTTGAGTACCTTGAGTATGAGTCGCCTTCTCCATATCCCAGGTAACTAGGTGTCCTAGTCTTCCTTTTGTCACC
>NW_010267341.1:6107-13963 GCF_000690775.1 Eurypyga helias | reverse complement strand
TCCCTAGATGCCCAGATTTAATTCTGTCAGAATTCAATTTGATTTAATTCTGTCAGGGCTTTGGCTTTCCTAACCTGATTTCTCCTTATGATTTTAAAGTAGATTGAAATATAGAAATGCTTGATAGAATGCCAGGCAGTGAATGAACCTAGATCAAAATTGGTTCCTAAACTGTATCCTAAAAAGCACAAGTACATAGTTTAGCTTAGTAAACTCACCTGGAGTACAGAGCAATGTTGAGTTTAATATGCAGTCTTCTGAATTTTCCAGCACTCATTTTTATGAGAATAGTGTTCTGATAGTCCAGTTAGGTTTGTTATTGTATGGTGAGCAACATACGGTCAGTGAAGCACTTCCCTTAGAAGGGAGTTGCCTAAGCAGCAATGAGGGGCAGAAAAATAGATGTATAGGTATGAACAAATTTCTCTAGAAAATGTAGCAGGATAGTGGTATATTTGGAGATCAAAATATAGTAAGTTATTGCACAGTAAGAAGCAAGACTTTAAAGGATTTTAGAAAATGGAAGCAAGTAGATAACTTTTCAGTTCATGTGAGATTTGAGGACAAGCCTGATATAAGCACAGAAACAGCACTGAAGGCCAGTGATTAAAGTTGAAATAAAAAAGTTAATCTTATAACATACTTCAGTTTTTTGGTCACAAGGAAAAGGTTATCCAGATAGTTAATAAAATAATAAATAAATAATTATAAAAACTGAATTCCTTGTAGATTAATTTTTGTGACACAATGTTTTCTAGAGCAGTGACATGCCTAATCTGTCCTCCGGAAACCTAACTGTTTATAATAATCTCTTGACCATGAGACAGAATAGTCTTTGAAGTCTAAGGGAAGTATAGACCACATTCCACTTCTTTGTACCACCTTGTAAATATTTCAGCAGAAACTAGAGCTTGCCATCTCAGAGGGGAGCTAGCCGCTTACATGCAGATCCTTGGCAATGGGAGCATCTTGTTCAGACCACACACCAAGTCCAGGTAATTCAAAAAGGGAAAGAACTGTGGCCAGATGCACGTATGCAAGAGATTCATTGTAGCAAAATGTCAGGTAGTGATAAAAGTATTTAGACATGCTATTCATAAACTGTAGAGATCTAGTCAGAATATACACGGATTGTAAGAGATTCTTCTAGTTACTCATATAGCTGATGAGCTCGTGGTATTTAATCACATTACAAAATACAGATGTGATATGTTTCTTGCAACGGTTTATATGGTGCCATTGCTTATGGTGCTACCTTGTGATAGCACTGGCACTTTTCTACAACAATAATGATACAGTGACCCAAACTCTAGTTTCTGAGCTTTATAAGATAAATATTATGACAGTACTCAAAGATACAGCTTTTTCATATTTACAATATAGTTGTTGCAGTGCTCAATTATTTCCATTTTATAGCCTTATTTTTAAAGTATTAGTTAGAACAGTGTTTAAAAAAACCAAACCTACTGATATGTTTTGCAATTAAAAGTGAGCAGCAGTCCCCCTTTACAATTATTGGCATATGTTTCCTCTCAGCATCCCCTGAGACTCTGCTTAGGAAAGTAGTTAACACATTTATCTGTTTCACTTACTGGTTAGCCTGAAATAGCTGGGAAGCTCGCCCTCTTCTCTGAATTGCTGAATGTCTTCATCAGGGCTGATTTTACCTATACGTATATGGAGGGGTTTATGATAATTTTTGGTTGATTTCTTTTTTTCCAGGGTTTATATATCCATCTTGTGTGTATATATACACCTGTATGTATTTATACATATATGCATATGTGTATATATGTAAATATATGTATACATGTGTTTGGGTGTGAGTGTGTGTTTGCATATAGTCCAGATAACATGTACATGACTGTGCTTATTTCAAAACTGATCATGTGAAGTACAGCATTAGCTTCTAATAATGCCTTAGGGTAGCCAGATAAATGGGAAAATTCAGTGCCTTCCATGTAAATATTTTAGCATCAGGTATTTCATCCAGAGACCACCAAGCTCTGAAGACAATTTTCCCTCGGATAACCATGACCAAATATATCTCAAAATGGAAGGCCAAACATTAGTGAACAGATAAATCTCTAGTCTATGCTGAAAACTATTGGGTAAGACCACAACATTTAATCAGCCAAACTCTGACATCTGATAGAATTTTAGATGCCCTAGGATATCCTCCTGCCTTCCATTTCAGAAGGATGAGTTTCTCGAGTCTTCTGTATACAAGCCCCATGGACACCTGTCTGGGACAAAATGAGTTATCAAAAATGGGATTAGACGTCTGTGCCCAGACAACTGACCTGCATTTGTTGAAGATGCCTCAGAGCTAAACATTTGCAATCACCAGTGCTAGTTTGCTGCTGGTAAGTTTCCCAATTCTCTTAAAAACCAGCTTCCAGGAAGATTGGGAAAATGCCACTAGCTACCAGAGGGGAATCACTCAGAGCACAGCCTGTATAATGTAAAATCAAGATGAACTAACATCCCTGGTTGCTTGCCCAGGTATTTCAAAAGAATTAATGGAAAACCAAATTATGGAATAAACCAGGAAACAAACTTTTGAACACAAAAGTGTCAGAAAAGCAAGCAGAGAAAGAAACAACACTGAAATAGTTCTGTATGACTACTGAGGCACTAGTATTACCAAATTTTCATACATATGAATTTTTTTTTATTTGATAGTTAGTACTGCAGTGGGAAAAAGGAAATCATAATACACACATTACTCGAAATTGCAGGATATTCTAATTCATTTTGTCTTTCCTTGACTCTGTTTCTTGACAGCCTGAGTTTCTAAAATGTGTATATCTCTGTTCAGATCAGTAGTGTTAGAGACCAAGGTCAGTCCTCAGATATTATGAGTTTTTGTAATTGAAAAAGTTACACTGGGATTATAAATTACAATGTCTTCTACTCTGTGCTGAGTAAGCAGATGTATGTTCTTCTCTCTTATATTAAATAGCTTGCTCTCTGTTCCATTGAAGAGTAAATTTTCTCAAGTAATCTTGTTTTTGAGTACATGCTACCAGCACAGTTCCCACAGACAACTGACACCATATTAGTCAGGCATGATCTACCCTTGGTGAAGACATGTTGGCTGTCACCAATCACCTCCTCATTCTCCATGTGCCTCAGCATGGCTTCTAGGAGGATCTGCTCCATGACCTTGCCAGGCACAGAGGTGAGACTGACTGGCCTGTAGTTTCCCGGCTCCTCTTTTTTCCCCTTTTTAAAGATGGGGGTTATGGGTTTAAAGATGGGTTCCCTTTTCCAGTCAGTGGGAACTTCACCAGACCGCCACAGCTTTTCAAATATGATGAATAGAGGTTTCACAACCCCATCTGCCAGTTTTTCGGGACCTGCAGATGTATTCCACCAGGTCCCATGGACTTGTGAACCTTCAGTTTCCTCAGGTGTTCCTGAATCTGGTCCTCACTGACCATAGGTGGCTCTCCAACCCAAATTAGAAATATCTTGCTTTTGCCTGCCACTGTGTACAATGCAGAATATTACTTTGGTCTGTATCAGTTCAATTGCTTGACTTTCACTTCAAAAAGTACAAAAATACATGTTATTTGCATTATACCAAGACTATGAATTCAAGGATGGAGAAATTAATGAAAGACAGTATTCAAGTTGCTTGTACATATTTGTTAATCAGAAGCCTCTATGTAATCCCTCAGTGGTTTTGTCTGGCAAATCCCTGTCCTGTTCAGTGTGCAGAATAGATGGAGCTTTTATTGAACAATTAGTCAATATCTTTAATCAATTTTTTCTTCTCTATGTAGTCATGTCTATTTACTGTAAACTGCAATGTTACCAACACTTTCATTAATTTTGCCATGTTCTTCAACACAGTAATATCTGGAAGCCTTGGAAAGACTTTGGCACTTAGTTTCATAACATTGTGGTCGTCAAAAGTATCTCTCAGTTTTGGTTTCCCACCGAGACAACCAATTTTTCTTTTCAGTTTTTTTTTTTTTTAGGCTAGTTAGTATTGTCGTTAACTATACAGATTCTCTTTATAGCAGCTGACATTGTGAATACTCAGCAGTTCTGCAAATTAGATTCTCAGATCTCAGAAAATGAGAAATACAAATTGGTTTAGTCTAAGTTGGTTGCATCACATATTTTTCACTTGCAACTTTCTCACTATTGGCTGAAATAGATATATTCATGTACCCTCGTTAACTAGCAGAGGAACAACAATGAAGTTCAGGATTATTCCTCCTTTGGCCACCCATTAAGACTGGAAATGTGGGGCTCAAATATGAGATGGGAAGAGGGAGTAAAAGGAGCAGGTGACTGTCATAGGGTTTTCCACAGGAGCAGCGGGTACCTTCCCTCTAGTTTCCTCTCCACTATTGCTCTTTCACATCCTGCCCAAACCCTCATTATGCTGTTGGTAGGCAGCAAGGAGAGACTGAGCCCAGGGCCACTGGAGTATCTGTGGAAATTAGTGAGAGGGAGCAAGAATATGCTGTGAAGAGATAAGATGAAATTTTATTTTAGATGACAGGCTGTATTTCTGACTGTTGGACCATCCTTCTGAACCATATAGCCTCCAGACCCATCCTGCCAGTGAGCAACACGTCAGCCTGAAAGATTAAAGTTCAGCAAAATTATAAGCCACCAAAATCAGAACTTTATAATGGGAACTGTCATCTAACTTGAATAATGGTCCTATTCATATTACTTATACTGGACCTTAATCTCACTTACAGTGAAATTACTCTGGAGACTTAAAATAGGAGAATTTGTAATTTAAGTGCTTTCTGAAACTCTTTACACCTCAGATACAGTATACGAAGATGTGCTATGTGCATTCTCTACAAATGTGTCTCTCTGTGTTCAAGGGTCTGGATGTCAATATATACATTCCATATATATATTTTAGACAGATATAGTAGTATACATATTGTAGTGAAAACAAAGCACATATGATGATTTCATTCTTTAATTATTGTCAACAAATATTTCTTCTTTTGGAAACAAATGACAACACATTATTTTCTCTTACCCTTTTCACTGACAAATATAAAAGTAAAATAGAGTGAAGAGCAGAGAGGAAAGGGGAAAAAAAAGAAAGGTAGAAGAAGGAATGCAGAGTAATAAAAAGCAAATTATTGTTTTGATCTATTGTGGGTAAAAAATCCCAGGCAAAATACTCTCTTGAAATGTATGCTGTGGAAAGGACTATGAATCATCCATACAGTCGTCTTTCTTTTATGACCAGAGCTACCAAATACTTTCTGTGCAGTGAACGACTGAGCACTGAAAACACTGAATTAAATTTTTTTTCAAGGCTAAAACTTCTTAATATTTTTAGCATACTTTTATACCATTACTCATAAAATTGCTATTAGAGGCATGCTCACAGTAAGCTCTCAGTGGGATGCAGAATTTCATGCTACTTATCCAGTGCGGGCCATAGCTTCTCTCTTCAGCAAAAGCTCATCAGTTTGTGTAAATTACCATTGCTTTTGCAGGTAGAACTTTATTATAGGTGTTGCACGTATGCCAGACTCATCTGGTATTATAACACTTTCTGTCACCTTCATCCAAACAACATCTGGCAGCAGTTCCCAGAGTGACATTTCAGACATGGAAGAGGAATTAATATGAAGAAAAATATGGTGGCAGTGGCAATACATCCATAGAACAACTTCCTCCCTAGTTAAGTCAAGATGTTTTTATACCACAGTGTCTTAAGAGTCCCCATTCATTCCCACTAGGGTTTTTTTCTGATATGTAGTTTGCAACTGTCCAGTTTTCCATAGTGTTCTAGGTCAACTGCTCTCTGTGAGAGAGGGTGAGAAAGGTGGATGTCAGCTCTTTGAACCTGGCATCCAAGACTGAGGTGAAGATATGCTCCTTTGACCTTGTAAGGTATTGTATACAAGTATCTTCTTTCTCTGTGGTTAACATGCTGTGAACCAAATTCACTGTAACATCAGCAATCATTTCCAAGTCCCCTAAAGCAGAAAGACTATTTCCACCCACTATGACTTGTTAGTCATAAAAATTATTTTACTAAAGGCTTGAACCTAGTTTTATGCTAATTAAACTGTTTCTTAATTATTAAAATTTAATTTTGAATATAAATCCAGATAAAAGAAGTTTTAAAAATTTTAATTTTCAAATGTTTTAGCTGAGAAACTGACACGTGAAATGTGCAATAAGCCATCACTTATTTGCTTCACTAAGTGCATGTAGGATTTCTAAGCCAAAAAGATTGCATATTGTAGAGTGCACTTTGTCACCTACAAAATAGAACAGAAAACCTTTGTAAAGAACTTTGAAGCATTGTAAAGACTTCCCACAGTAAGACATCACCAGCTGAATTATGAATCTGTATCACACTTCCTAGCCACACAGTCTCAGGTCCCGTCAGAGACGAAGTAGCCTGGTCACTTAGCATTCATGGGTAAAGTAATTCTTAGTAGCTGCCCTCACTAGCTCTTTTGTGTGTGTGTGCTATGTGTCTCTTTCTGCTACAAAAATAGGGTTACTCACCCTAACCTGGAGGACACAGAAATGGAACCCAGGCAATGAAAACATAGAGAAACAGCTATTTGCTGTATCTACCCTTTCATACAGGGAACTTTTTACTTTCATAGTTTAGCTTTTGTGAGCTTTGATATAGCTTATTTATCTCAGTATTAATTCTTTT
Organism: Eurypyga helias; assembly: GCF_000690775.1. Classification (NCBI taxonomy): domain Eukaryota; kingdom Metazoa; phylum Chordata; class Aves; order Eurypygiformes; family Eurypygidae; genus Eurypyga; species Eurypyga helias. The sequence goes on along the minus strand of NW_010267341.1, from coordinate 7,287 downwards.
TTATTTTTCTTCTTGTCTCTTATTCCACTGTGGTTTTCTGAAGTTCCTATATTTTTGTTGTGCTCTTTATATGTCTTCTCCTTAATCACTACAGCTTCTCTTTTCCTTACAAGGCTCTTTCATGTATCTTCTGTAACTTCCTATATGAAAAGCATAGGCAAAACCAAACCAGAAACATTCTAACATGTCTGAAAGAATATTAAATTAAAAGCCACAAGTAAGTCATATGCAGCTGTGCCACAAAACAATGTAAAACTACTAATTACAAACTTCTATTGTTAGGATTAGCAACATTGTGAACTGCCCTTATTCACTGAACAGTTTATAATTATTTATCCTGCTGCAAACATAGGAATTGTGTCTCTTCTTTGTTTACCATCGCATCCCAAGGGACTAAGGTGAGGAGAATACAAAATCAGTTTCAGTCCTTATAGCTCTCTGGGCAACCCCTTATGTCCATTTGGAAGAAAAAGAATGTGACACTAAATACTTTGGGGTTCTGAATCAAGTTTCTGTCTTGTGTGTGCTTAAGGATCAAAGAAGTCTGAGAGATGGAAAAAGCCTATTAGACTTCATCATCTGGCCACTGCCTTTGTAAATACAGCAAATCCCTATCAAATAGGGACTGTAAATAGAAGGCAACGACAATTGAAAATTCATCATTGATTTCCCACCAATTACAGAGGCTGAATAATTTTACACTGACTTCAGTGACACCTTGTAACGGTGAGTCTTCATGGAGTTTTTTGCAAGCCAGTCTTTTGTTGTTGTATCCATCCTGCCTGCTGGTGATAATGCCTTTCATGGGATCTGTGCTCCAACCAGGCTCCCTCCCTCCTCATGGGGCTGTTTTTCCCACACCTCCATCCACGCATGGATGTGGATGTGCAATGTGATGGATGTAGTGGAGAAGCAGAACATTTCAGCACACCTGAAATCTTTTGGTCATCTTCCCGGTAAGAAAAAGAAAAACATTTCTTATTGTCTAGAAAGGGCAAACGATCCATTTCAACATTATTCTCAGTCCCAAATACTAGCAGTGAGGGCCAGGAGGAAATGCAGAAGGTACTGATACTACAGCTGTAGAAAATAAAAATTTAATTCCTCCTAAAACACACCTGTTGCCCACAACTCTGACCAGCTTTTCTTCCCTGTGTCCTTGTCCCAGCTCTGTGCTCTA
>NW_010267341.1:0-6076 GCF_000690775.1 Eurypyga helias | reverse complement strand
TGCTAAGGTGCAGGTAAGTAACTGGTGTGGGTAACTGCTCTTCCCTCATCAGGGCTATGAGTGCACCCCCTTCCCCAGTGGTCTGCTGCCTCTGCTTAGGGCCAGCTTTGCCAGAGCAGCTCTGAGTCACCTTGGTAGGGGGCAAACCCAATCAATCAGGAACTGCATTTAAGCTGAGGGCCTGGGCCTTGGTTTCTGCCTGAGCTATACTGCAGCTGCATGCTGGACCCCTTTGGTTCAGTCCCTGCCTGGCTGACCAGACTGATATCAGTTTGATCATCATTGCTGTGGAATTGCCTGGACATCTGGACTCGGCTGTTAAACCTGTTTGCTGCCACTGGACTTGCTCTTCTTGTTCAGGTAGTGTGAGGCCACAGTGAGATTTCTGTGTGAGTTATAAAGCAAATAACTGTTCTGCTGAATACTCCATGTAAGCAGGATTTTGCAGACACTTTCTGACGGATATAATGTTTTCTATAACTAAGGAAAAAATTTGAAATTATGAATTTTAGTTACTGAAATAACTGTTTTTATTCATGAAAGCACTCAAAAATTATTCAAAACATTTGTAATGTTTACCTAGCTACAAAATTGTAAGGCAGGTTGCCTGCAGACAGTGAAGGTTAGATAGTTGTCAGTAAAGAAAGAGAGTTCATCTATAGATAAAACCAATTTCTGGTTAATTTCTAATATCTCTTGGTAGCACTGGTCAATTAAAGTAGGCAGCTAAAAAGTTTGGAAATATAGCTGCAAGGAAGGGATTCAAGAGTTTTGGCTTCTGGATCTGTCCCTTTATCATTAGCAGAGAGAGATCCCTTGGGCTTAGACTCACTACCAGGGGTGGCAGCTGGTAGGGAAAATATTGGGTTTACAGCAACTGCTGGAGCATGAAGTGGCTGGTAGCAGTAGCTGCCCAAGAGGGAACTGCACATCCCTGTAACAGAATAGAGAACGAATGGTGTGCAGGATCCTGTGTTGTGGGGGCACCCAGGAGATCCCAAGGACAAATGCCAGAATTTGACACAAGCCTACCTGAGGTAACGGTTCCTGTGAAAGACACCTGAATAGTATTATTGAATGCACGTTGGAAAGGCCTCAGGCTTTGCCGCAGGAGTATATTATACTTCAGATCTCAGGATGTGGCCATGTGATGAGACCCAAGACTGCTGAGATGGATGTAATTTACTACCCAGTTGGGACTGATATCTGCATATATTAGAATGCCTTATCTGGCCTGTGTCTGTAGTGTCACTTTTCCATGATGCCAATAGCTGCAGATCTTGGGTTGGGAAGTTTGGGTATGGTGATTAGTACAGGTTTACATTAACTGTTGGGTTTTTTTATGGTTTGCTTTCTACTTCATCTCTGTCACATGCAGAGCCATCGTAGTTCCTGGGGGGGTTTGCTTGTGTCTCTGTGCCATAAACACAACACATGCTGGGAAAGGGGGCTGGATGCACAGTTTTTAAAGGTGTCTGCAGAAAGGACATGACAGCTGCATGAAACTTTCAGTGGCTTATCTCCTACTCTATGTCTGCAAAGCAGTGTGAAGCATTATGATTAGGAAGCTAATGCTCTCAATATCCTTCCTTCTCTGAATGATTTTTTTTTTTTTAACAGCACTGACAGTCTTCCTTAATTTCTCCTATTCTACTTATTAACATGTTGTCAGACTGCTTGGATTTGGGTACTCTTGCATCCACCTTGGACTAGAATGATCCAGAATTTTTAAGACTGTGGAAACAAGAATTTATTTTACAGCTCAGCAAGCTTTTCTTTCTTACTCAGGGCAAGAAAATTAATGCAAATTAAGACTTTTCTTCAGGTGAGGGAGAGCTACCACCAACTCAGAAAGCTAAAAATTTTAATTTAATAACCTTATGCAAGCCTATACCTTGGCATCAAGTAAGATGTAGTTTAGATATATAGTTTTGTCATAGAGCCTTTGCTGTGGCATTAGCCAAGCAATCTTGATGTGCTGACTGCTGAGCAAGTTGGTTTATAAAGGTGTTTTTCTTTGACAGCACCCTATTTGTCTAAGGGTGCTAACCTGTTCATAGTTTCAGTCCTGCAAATAGGAGATATCGATCCATTGGCCTCATTGAAGCATTTACATTGACATAGGCCCTGGAGACTTAAGATGAGGAGTTTGTCCTTATGAATGTTTTTGACTTGAAATCAGTCCGGTAAGTAAGGAGTGCCAAGTCAGTAAATCTAAGCACTTTAGGTTTGACATCAACTGCAATAGCTAGGAGTAATGATCAAGTGATCTTATCAAGGTTTTGACTTTGGTTTTGATGCTACTGTAATTCAGCATCTTACTTTTTTGTCATCTGTCTTCTAGATTCCTTTTTCTTCTGTAGTTAAGGTTAGAGGCATGAGAAGCCTAACATAGTCATGGGAGATTTAAACAAAGTTTGCCTTTTGTGAACTAGAGAGAAACTTAAGGAATAAGAGAATGATAATTTAATATAATCCTAATTAATTTTAGATTTTGGTAAACCTCTGCTTTTTATGTGCTGTTCTTTCACTTATGCTTAAAATTGTCTTGAAAATGATATAGTTATTTGTAAAGTTGGGGGGTTTTTTTGTTTGTTTGGGGGGATTTGTTTGTTTGTTTTTGTTGGAAGTGTATCTGAATGAAAACTAGGTCAAATCCTTTGGACTGTTTAGGAAACACTGTCCAATGCTTTATTTTCTTTGTGGTGTTTTCTTTTTCTAGTGACTGAAACAGGAATTTCCTCTGGCTTGTGGATAGAACATAGATAAATATCAGTATGCACTTTTGTTTCTAGCCCAGCAGTGAAGAAGGTAACTGAGATGTTAATAATCCTTGGAGATTTTAAACTGGAAAATGTACCCCAAGATTTTGACTTTTCCAATAGAAATGTTCTGCTATTTATTCTGAAGGCTGTTGTCAAATATTTTTTTTTCTCCCCACATATCACAATCTCTTCTGCTGTTACTAACTTTAAGGAACTTGAAAAAGGAATGAAGACTGAAAAGCTGTAGTACTAATGCTTACTCCTTCAAGATAGTAAAAGGCCTTATCAAACATAGACAAGGCAGAGGCATAGTGTTTCTCTGGTCTCCTGGTACAGTTGTGGGTTTTTTTTAATGTCTCCATGTGTGAATGTGGGGTGAAAAAAACCTCACACTAGTATTTAACTAAAATCACAGAAAAACTACGTAAGCTATAGAAGGTTTTTATATAAGGTGATACTGACATCTTCACCCCACTAACTAGGAGGAAAATAACTAGTGAAAAGAAAGAAATACAGAAGAAAAGCTTCACAGCTTCTGAAAATAAAATTCTATATCAAGACTCAAGCAGATATGATGGTAATTATTTAACCTCAAAACATGGCCAAAGAAAGAGAGACCTGGAATAATATCTGAGAAGTAAACAATAATGCAATCTCCTTTGGGATGGTATTATCTGCAATGGAAATTTTGAAAATCTTTGAAGATTATGGAATAAGAGTAACAATAACTACCTGGTGCTATTCAAGAGAAAAGAAAAAACAGTAATAATGCACATTATGCTCTCTCTGTGTGCTGGTTGTCACCTTGTCTTTTCCTCAGATTCTCCTCCTCCACTGGATGGGGGAAGGTGGAGAGGTGAGCGACTGACTGTGTGGTACTTTGTTGCTGGCTGGACTTTAGCTATGACACGGTGAACAGGACACATTCCCCATTTGATGAAATCACTTAACCACTGATTCTAAATGCTGCATGAAAGATGTTATTTGCTTCCTCTAAAGAATGAGTAAAACACACCTTTTCTCCTAATATCAACTCTAATGTTGGCAGACAAAAATATCAACTTTTCTCTTCTGTCTTTCATCTTCCCCTACTTGACCTAGCCCGAAAAAGCAACACTGAATTTTGTTTGGTTGATATTTCAGCTATTATTACTTTAATTCTGGTGTCATTAGTCATATAATCAACCTCCATGTTCGAAATCTATATCTGAAAATGAGACAAATTATTGATTTCAGTTGCTAGTAGGGCTGCAAGTGCTTGAAGTAGCACTAAAGTCTGCCACTGTCTAGCTGTATTTTCCTCAGCTGCAGTATTCAAAGAGCATTGCCCCTACTGTGTTAGTAGACTGCTGTTTATCCTGTCTACATCCCTCTGAACAGAAAGGCATTTATCACAGTCGAGATATCCCCTTTGCTTTGTATTCAGCTAGTACTTCATTTTCCTTTTATTCCTTAAAATATGGTAAGAACGTCACCCTGAGCGCATTGAGATCAAGAGGAGTTGAGCCAGGGCCTTCTAAAGCCTGTGACAACACAGTGGCTTGGTGTGAGAGAGGGCTGTGTCAATGATGTCATGAGGGCTTTGACGTGGCAGCAGACAAGCAAGATAGAGCAGCTACAGAGCGCTGCACTGTTTTATCAGCATAGCCCACACAGGCCTGGCATAGTTTTGATATGAAATAAGTTCAGTAAAGTTGCTGCTCCAGTAAACGATTGTTATCTAAATAAGCCAGTGGCTCTGATCTACTACCTTCACAGAATATGATCTCAGATGAGAGCAGGCTAAAGTTAGTGATCCAATAACTTGGAAAAGACCAAATCCTGATGCTGACCTGACAAATTGGCCATCTAGACCATTAACTTTACCAAAGCCCCTACCTTGATATCAGTCTATCAAGTCAAACTAGCAGTATCTATAAAGCCCCTAATTTGACATTGAGGTGCCTTTGAGTTTTGCCTCTTACTTAAGTCCAAAACGCATGTTTTATGTATTATCCTGTAAATGTGATGTGCTCCTTAGCTTCTGAGGCTGCTTGCCTGAGGCTTTCCAGAATTTGTGCTTGTTATGTTCCTGATAACTGCAACAAATTTGCTGCTGCTGCTAGAACTGCTAAGTGACATCTGAGTTAAAATATGTGTTTCTGATGCCCTCAAGCATGGGGAACTGGCATTTATTATTCACATTTCCTGTTGGTAATTCTTGGGGGGCAGCAGGGGGGGAAACTGCTCTACTTATTAGGTGAGTACCACATAGCAGTGTCAGAACAGCACAAAAAGGCATTGCATTGATTCTTTTCATATTGTGTATTTTCATGTTTCCTTGGATATACTGCTATATTCATGCCAGCCAGCTTGCAGGGGATTAGGGACGTTTCACGAAAGTGAAAGACTGCCTCTTCCATGATTAAACATAGAAGATTGCGCAAGTTGTCTCTTGGGTCACTTGGTATTGTAAGTCAGAAAAGGGTCAAATAAGTGCCTTAGGAAGTTTTTCCAATGATCTCCAGTAAGTAGGTTTATTGTTCTGAGAGTTGCACATTTTCCCAAGCAGTCAGAGATACTGGCTTTAGTGGCAAAGTTGGTGTAAGTAGTTCCTACATTCTTCCTCTGGCCATTTTTTCTGTCCTCTTGGTTCAATTTTTCCTCCCACCTATCTCCTCAGCTGTACAAAATCTGTTTTGTGGTGGGCTGAGTAGGAAACTGGATCACTGAACTCAGCTAATTAAAAGTATTCTTTTAAAGAAAAAAGAAAAAAAGACCGCAATGTGCCAAAATCAGCTGTGACAGATGGCATCTGTTTTGCCTGCCCTTGCTTTTGTGTGCCTTTGTGAAGCCTCAGTGAGGTGAAACCTCCAGAAAGACAGGGAAATTGCTCCTTTATTTAGGAATCTGTTGTTAGTGGCTCAAAGAGGGGTGGCTTAGGAGACTGCAGAGTGCGGCCAGGTACAGCTCCTGGAGACAACTTGAGACTACAGTGAGGTAGCAGAGAGATGTCAGAGCAGTCTGGAAGGCATAGCTCTGTTCAGAAATTCGTCAGCTAATTAAAGTCTAGAAACCAATCAGGATGAAAATTTTTATTTCTAATGCATTTAACCTACTCGTTTTGAGTTTTCTATATTTAAAACCAAAATATTGTGGTCATTTTTGTTTTAAAAATCGTAGAGCATTCTAACTCTTTAAAGAGCTCATTATTAGAGGGACTAGGCAGGTACTGGTCCACATCAAAGCTGTGGCCAGCTTGCTTATAGTGAAACTACAGCCTTATTACGTAGACTGTAGAATGTTACAGTTACCCGAGAGGTTAGAGATCA
>NW_010267340.1:40995-81029 GCF_000690775.1 Eurypyga helias | reverse complement strand
GAGGGCGGGCTGGCCGCCTGCGGAGCCGCGGGAAGGCAGAAAAGTTAGGGCGCGTTTCTGAGCGAGGCAGCTTGAAATTGAAAGCGGTGATCTGGTAGTGCCACCGCCTGCTGCCCAGCTCACCGAGCAGTTATTTCAACGTTTAAGTTAGGAGAAATTAGCCACAGAGTGATACCCTGGCGTTTTAGTGGGCTGAAAGAGTAAATTGGAGCATGAGTAACTTTGGGGTTCAAGGGTCTTGTGACTCAGTGCTTTATCTGAGGTGGCAGATTGAGAATTCCTAAGAGCGCTTCTTAAACTCAGCAGTGTGTGCTGTGAAAAGCAGACAAGCTCCTTTGACTGTCAACACAACTGTAAAAAATACAAATAAATTTAGAAGGCAATGAGCAGCTATGGGTTTTCTAAAGATGGTGTATGTGACTTACACAACTTCTTTTATGTCAGTGTTCCAGTGTGTGACCCTTACAGCCAGATCCAAAGAAAGATCTGGGTCCTAACAATAAATATTTATTCCAACTCTTTAAATAAAAAAACAAACATTGCTAGCCCTGATTTGCTTTAGCTAGAAAGCACCTGAAAGATGTAGGCACAACAAATTCTGCCTTGAGTTCAAGTTTGTGATGCAAGACTTGAAAGATCAGAATGAAAACAAGGAAGAGTCAACCCAAACACAGTAGCTTGTTAGTTAAGGTACTCACTTGGGCAATGTGATTCTTATTTTATGGATCATTTGCGTATTTTTACATCTAAGCTATGTGATAAAACCAGAAACAACCCTAAAAGCCTGGACTGGAACCTGAAACTCTTTCATGGTGCTCTTAACTATTCAGCTGCAGAAGTGTAGGTTCCTTGCTCCAGGTATCTCAAGGCCTTTCTTGTGTACTGTTCCAGCTTCTGGGAAAGGATGCTGAATGCATACCTCTGAGTCCCCTGTGGCTTTACTGAATCTAGGCTTCAGGATCTGTTCCCCAAATTGACAGATCTGTCTCCCTTGCAGTCTTGGTTCAAATAGAGGGAGTTCAGGCACTTCCTTGGTCCGAGCGGTTGATATCAGCTGACTGCAGATGGCCTCCCACTCAGCAGGTGAATCTAGCATCAAACTCAACATCTAGCTGAGGAACTGCGCTCTGAGCTTGAGATGTACATGCTCAAGTCAGGGTTGTTCAGCACTTGACAGTGCTGTGCTTTGTATGAAGCCCTTAGCTACAGCCCAGAGCAGTTCATGGTTTATCTTTTGTTTTCTATTTTTGCAAGGATGAGCACAGCTGAGCCTTGGCCCATGCTCTTTGGGCTCTTAGATGCCAGAGTAGTACAACTAATAAATATTGTCAGGTGCCTCATAAAATAACTGAGTGCCCTTGGCTTTCATAACTTACAACCTTGGAGTGGTTTTTGGTTTTGTTCCAGTGCATTCAGTCTGTATTTCTTCTGTGCACATACTAATCAGAAGTTCAATTTGTTGCAGCATGATATAGTTTCCAGTATTAGCAGACACACCATATCTGACTGTGTGCAGCTGTATTTTGGCTGGCTGTGGTTTCAGTTCTCAGAACTCTGCATATTGTTTACATAATCTAACCAAACAATCTTGCTTTTAAATTTAATTTGGTAATATTTATATGTATGCTTAACTTACCAATATGAAGACTTCCAAATAGTACAATTATGCCTATCCCACTGACGAGGGAAGGTTAGCGTATCACTGTACATTTTACTAATGGAAAAAGGAAATGAAGGTTGTCGTCGACAGCAGAATACCACGCTGCAGGACTCGGCTCTACCGTTGACTTGACGCTTGGCCTTGATCAAGCTGTGTAATGTGTTGCTGGATCTTTTCCTCATCTTTAAGAGCAGTTTAGTGTTTGTCCATCTCAGGGAATTTCTGAAGCCAAATTAAAGCATTGCTTATATTATCCTTTCAGGTCTTGAAATAATCTAGGAACAATTACCATATTTGCAAATGCATTTTTAGCTCCAGCAAAACATGTCTTTTTAGTTTTTTTTAAAATGTGTTCATATACAAACATTTTGAGAAGAAATAACAATTGTTCATTTTGAGACCATATAAATAATTCAAGTCTGAGACCACTGCTAGAGCTTGCTGTCATTTTGAGGTAACAACAGGTCTGCCTCACTTCTGTCCTTAAATTGGCATCTCAATAACATCCAATTGTGTGGTTAGGCTTGAGCAATAGGACATGATGCTTGAGAAATTATAGATGACTTTTTTGTTTCAGAAACTTCTGGGGGAAATAGCTGGCCTGCATATGCATGAGTACCAGTTGAAATGGTCAATAGCTGCATTCTGGCCCATCTGAACACAAAGTGGTGCTGACCATCTACAGGTTCCTTCTATTCACATCAAGATTTTACTTAGTCTCTATTGCCTGTATGGAAAGGCAAGGGTTAGCTAGAATTAGTCTTACAAGGAGTGAAAAGGTTTATTGACTGAGTGATAATAGTGGAAATTAGAGTCTGAATAGCAAATGGTAATTTTCATTCACTTTTTAAAAGAAAATATTTCTTCCATCTTTTACCTGCCTTTCTTAAAATACAGATAGTTCTCCTTTCTCAGATGTGTCCATCTCTGCTCTCTTTTGTAAAATCCTATCTTCATTATACATCTGAGCACAAAGAACAAAGTAGTCACGTTTGGACCTGGGGAAGGGGGTGGGGTGGGGGAAGGTCTGCTCACTAATGCTGACCGCTGAAGCCTGAAAATGTGTTACTGCAGGTGACCCTTTGCGTTATAACGTTTCTGTTTTGGTTCCTGCCAATTCATGTTAATGAGAAAAAATGCCAAACAGTTCAAATATATTTAATGTGAGGAAGCTGCCCAAGAATTTTATGGTGCATATATTCTGCCTGCCCACTTAAGTTTCTGGCAACATGCAAGCGGGATTTACAGTTTTCACTTGAACTTGGGTCTACATTAAAGACCAGAACTTGGTTCTGTCCTGAAACATGTTTTTTAATAAGTGCTACCTGCACAGTGATGTTGGCAGGGTGGTTAGTTGTAGCTGTTGTACAGATGGGGGGCTATGACTTCAGCTATCAACTAAAGGTAACACAAGTGTTTGTACTTGGGAATCTGTTGCTCCTTTGCTTTCACAGCTAGAGACCCTGTCCCTCCTTCAAAGCTTGTGGCTCTGGTCTGTACTGGTCTCAACAGCCACTGCGAGGCTGGTAATCGTAGGTTAAATAGGTACTTTTCACAGGCCCCATATGACTGGAACCTATGAAGGGTTTTTTTCGGTAAGCTAGCACTCACTGGTGTTTAGAAAATCTATAGGAGAGCTGTGGGTATTTGTATTGTATTTCTTCGTATGTAGTACTCTGTTTTTGGTGGCAGAACTTAAGCTGCTCTTCGATTACCAACAGTTGTGTTTGAGGGTGCCTGGGGGAGAAAGGGTTAGACTGTGCTGAGGGAAGAAGGTGGGCATGATAAGCAGTTATTAAGCATTCTTCTTTGGATTTGGGTAAACCTGCACAGCATATGAAGTGATGAGATTATAATTACTTCTACTGGGAATTCCAGTGTAGCACATGCCCGGGTGATGTGTTAGTTGTATTCCTTGCCAGCCCCTAAGTTTTGTTGTTCTCCCTAGATGAAGTGCCGATTCAACCACAACTAGCATCTTTTCCTTCTCTCCTATCCTCTAAAGAGGACTGTACACGTTTCTATGCTTTCCTTCGTGCTGCTTTCTCCTTAAAACAGGCATACTCCCTTGCCACTCCCCACCTTACTATTGACACTTATTTTCACTCATTCTGATCTTTCTTTTCTTAAACTTTGTTGTTGAAACTCCTGAGGTTTTCTTCCTGGCAGTTTACCTCTCCCACTTTGTCACCAGCTGCCTCCAGTTTCCTCCACCCAGTAGCCAAATACTGATTGTACACGGCTGGAATGTAAATACAATCCTGGGTGAAGAGACCTTTGTGGCTGTGTCTGCTCTGCTTGTCTAAGGAGTAAAAACTGAAGCGTGCTTCCCAGCTAGGCTCCGTGAGCGGTGTTCCTAGGTGTCGGCCGTCTCTGCGCAGATGGGCCATCCAAAGCTAGGGTGAAGTGGCTGTAAATCCCAGCAGCCCTCAAGGCTTCGAGTTCTGCTTGAAAAAGCTTCTGCCAAGTAGCCTAACAGGTGGATAGGTTAGATAGCTTGGGCACTCTCTCAGGTAAGGGTCCACACTGAAGGTACGTGTAACCAGTTTGCTAAATGATAGCGTGTCATCAGGATTTCTCTTCCAGCAGGACTCAGACTGTGCCAAAACCTTTGCCTGAGTCTGAGCCTGTGCTGAGTGTGCTAACACTGGGAGAATGTGGATAAAGACCCCAGGAAAACATCTAAAATGTATGTGCCAGTGTGCTCAGTGTTCTGTGATTCTTCGAGCTCCAAAGATAAATTTGCAGCTGTTAGGCAGAAAGCATAGCTCTACCTTTCTGCTTCCCATCTGCATTGATGCTTCTTCATGTGCTGTGTGCATTTCCAGTAATACCTGTTATTAGACCAAATGATGGAGTTGAAACACATAGGCAGGCTTTCTGCTACAGGCCTGGGGAAGGGCTTGTGTGTCTTGTCAGGGTGTTTTTACCCTGGCTACACTAATAAAAGATACTCCTTACTTTGTAAACTCAGATACCTATGTAGAAGGTGACCGCTATAGTTTCTTTTAAAATCACCAGTTATCAATGTGTGTTTTTTTTTTTTCTTTTTCAATTGAAAACTGTTTTTCTCTCAAGAGGCTCAGGGGAAAAGGCCTTTGTCATTTAAGCAGTGATCCTTATTTAATTAATAATGAAGTTTATGGTTCATAAACTAATTCTTGTAATAAATTGAAAAGCAACAAATTATTTTATTTTTTTTAAATAAATGAACAGAGGTATGTCATTTAAAGGCAACATGGTTCTCAGTTATGTGTTTTCACACATCCTCTGTGTTTTAAGAAGGATTAAAAAAACCACTTACGGAGGGAAGAAGAAAAATCTTTGATGGTTCCAGTAACTTAACAAGGTCGAAATAAAATATTAAAGGTTCGTGACTCTCTGGAGGTCACGAAGGTGCTATGATGTGAAATAGGCAGATATATTGTAAAAATGAAAGTCAACATAGGCTGATTTTAATTAAGATGCAAGCAAGTAAGAAGAAATGAAATTACTATTGTACACAGATTCAGAGAGATTCTAATTGGGAAAAAGATTAGTAAATGAAAATAGGTGTTTATTCTCAATGATTTAATAGAAATAGTGTTGTGAAAATGGCACATGAAAGCTATTTAAATAATGCTGCCATTATGCTGATAAGGTGCTACGTTTGATTTTTTTGAAAGGGCAATAAGAGTTCTCTTTATTTCTCTTCCTCATGCCAAGCTTCTGCTGGCCAGGGTGTTCTTGCTGAAGTCTTTTGTATTTGATGATTATATAGAACTCACCATTCTTATTAAAAATAATAAAAATTCAAAAGGGAAAAATGCTAAAGTACTCCATTCTGGTGCAGTGACTGATCCAACAGTTAGTTACTGAATGTGTAGGCTGTGATTACTGAGAATAAAATAGCCTGGAAACTGGTACAATGCATGTCTGCTTTACAACTTAGCTTATACTGGTATTCTGTAAAGCAAAAATCTTACTCTTCTTACAGAGCTGCTGCTTTCAAAGACATATGTGGAGGATCAGACTAAGTCTTTCATGCTGTCATGATGATGACCTTTTCAGATACCAGTTCAAATGACTAGTTCTTGCCTTCTGTTTGATGGTTCTAAGAAGGCTTAGATATGCCAAATGTTGAGGGATTGTAGGCAGGAATATTTTACATTAGTGAGCATTATACACAGTCCTCTTGTATGTCCATGCCCATAATGCTTTACATGTTTGAGGTGATAATAATTTAGCTATTATGCTGCGTAGCTAAGTCTTAAACCTGGTGTTTTAGACAAAGAAATGTTCTGTTTTGTTTTAAGCTGCTTTGTTTATATATATACCTTTGGCTAAAGGGCAACGGTGGCTGAATTTGCCTTGCTTGCAACACTGAGTGCTGGCAGAAGGTGTTCCCATGCTGGGGAGCCAGCCTGTTGTCGCTTGTTCTTCTCTGCTACAAAAGGAGGAGATACTTAGGAGATTAAATATTTGGAGAAGTGCGTTAAGGAATGGCACATTAATATTACATGAAAAAGCTTTTGTTGCAGGGAAATGTAGCAGGATTTATACAGGAAGCTATGAATCTGTAATTCTGTATGTATCATGTTCTTTACAGGTGTAGCCGTAGTTGGTCTAAGAATTATGTACAGGAGCTAGCGTAAATGTATAGTTTTAACTGCTATGAATAATGACCCATTCTGCTGTCTTTTTCTGACCTTTGATTATGAGAATGTAAATTTGAATTTTACATTTGGAGGTGGTTATTACAAACTATGAATCATGTGTAATTCAGCAATAATAGTTTCATCACCCTGTTTTACTCAGCAATAAGCAAAATCCTGGGTCCGGAGACACTGTTCCTGGTAAAAGGAAACTGATGTTGCAATAGTATCCTTGTAACATTAAGGTGCTTTAAAGTTCGCCGATGAATAGGTTGAAACTTGACAGCACAGGCTGATGTGTTTGGTAAGGAAAGGTTAAAGGATTTTTAAAATTCAGAAGAATGTGCAGGTGTTGCACGCCTTGCTTCTGGTATTATTGATCAAGGTCATCACAAAAGAATTAGTTCAGTAAATAAGACATCTCTTCTGAGGATATCTTTATCAGGCTGTCCTATTCCCCTGAGACAAGGTGTCTCCAGCATGGTATTATTACTGACAGTGTAGAAAGTACTAGGTGGGCCCTTTCTTATCATCAGTAAATCACGTGTCACCTGCTGCGACCTGTGTCAAGTCACATTTCTCAATTTCTTCTTACAAGCCTGTCATGTAGCTATTCCTCTTTCCTTCTCACCTCTTGTTGGCTGTTTAAACACTGCTTATAGGCTTTAAAAAACCCAACATGCTATGCAGTGCGTTTGTGGCATTACGCTTTTTATTTCATCAAAGAAGAAATGGAACGTTAGAAGAGATGAAGACCTGAGTTTGTAAATGAGATTCAGCTTGTTGAGCAGATGTTTAATTGCTAAAAATTTTTGTCTTGTCTTGACAGATCAATTGGTTGAATGTTTGGCTTTGTGTTGTTGCAAGGAAGAAAAATGTCAAGCACACATCATCTGCAGGCATACTGGGCATGGCTATTGCGAAGGCAGGCAGAAGTTCGTGGAAGAAGGTGGTCCTTCTCCACCAGCAGTGTACATGTGCCAGAGGGTCTGTGCTGTAGTCAAAAGCAATAGAAGTCTGACAGCTCATTCAGTATTAAGTTTGCCATCAAAAGACATGGAGTATCTGTTAATAGTATTTTTCCATGGTGTGAAGCTGCATGAATTCCACCTTAATTCCCCAATAAAGTAGATGAAATGCCCTAAAAGGAAGAGGGGGGGGTGGATCATGAGAGACCCAGACAGATGCTCCATTTTCAGCTTTTCCAAGGTATCTTATGTGGCTGCTGTTAAAGGCAGTTATGTTTCTGTGTGTGGCTGAACCCTATCTTTGTGTACTATTTGTGCATATTACAGGGTGTTGGGGTCTTTTACAGGTAGTGCCAGTCCTTCCATCTCCTGTTTTGAAGCAGTTATATTTTGTGTGAGCATGTGTATCTTAACAATAAACCATATCCTATCCTGGTTAGGAGCTCAGGAGCTTTTCTGCACTTCCTAGCACAGAAAATCAGGGATGCTAGTGGCTGGTATGGGCTGTTAGCATGTTTAGATAACTACAGGAGAAAGATCCATCCAATGCTGTTAATGATATCACTTCTGACTCAAGTTGCTGAGCTGTATGTAGGCTGCAAAATGGTACTGGTGAATATATACACTGTATGCCTGCTGTATCCCTTTTACACTTCTTCAGGTATCCACCAATATTCACTGTGGGAGATAACCTACTGACCTGGCCTGTCGTTGCTGTTCTTGTGTATATAGTCGGTAGGGTTGCTGCTGAGTCAGCACACTGTGACTTTTAGGAGCTCTTGGCTGTAGAAAGCAGGACCTAGAAGAGAGGACTGTCGTTGCTGTTCTTGTGTATATAGTCGGTAGGGTTGCTGCTGAGTCAGCACACTGTGACTTCTAGGTCCTGCTTTCTACAGCTAAGAGCTCCTAAAAGAGAGGAAAAATTTGGTGTGGGTTTGAAATATTGGATGTTGACTTTCTGTGTTGAAGGTTAATACAAGAAAACACACCTGTGTAGCAAGGAGACCTGATAAGAAAATGATACCAATAGATTTGTCCCGAACCCTCTTTCTTCCATTGATTGAAAAGCTTTTTTTCCTTCTCCTTAGCTTTATGAATGTATGACACAGCTGGTTTTATGATCTACAGGTGGATCACATTTCATTCTTTTTGATTCCAGTATTAAGGCTAGTAACTAATGAACTTTTAAGAGCTAGAACAGTTTTTCATACAAGGTTTCTCAGAGTTCCAAGATTTAGGGCTTTGCAAAAACTGAATGTTGCAATCAAATTTCTGGAGTGCACAGAAGTGTCATAAAGTTGAATTAACTACTTGTAAAAGATTTTGGCTTTTAAGTGAAAAAACCTGCATGAGCACAAGGTACTAAGTCCTGACCCTTTAAGCTGTTTGATACCTTCTGTTCCCGCTGCATTGAGGTAGTAAATCAGCAGATTGAAGGACTGGGTAGTTGCTTATCTGAGTATTTTTATGCTGTTTTCGTTAAAGCAGCATCTGCTGCTTTGGGGCAAATTATTATAGGCTACATAGTAAACCTCCTGTCCTCCAAGTACTGGTACATAACATACTTAATATTCAGTGCATTTACATCATATATATATAGAACATGTCAATTCATTGGTGATGAATTTTCAAGGATTATGTACAAGACTTGAAATTATACATAATTTGTATAAATAACCTGCTTCTTCAGAGAACATACTCTCCATAACTCCTGCCAGGCAAACCAAGATGATGGACAGCTGCTAGCATCATGCTGTGATAGCTCTGTATCTATTTTATTTTGCAATGTGAAGCATGTAGTTAGATTTTGTGTTGATGAACTTAGTTACTGAAAGAATATTGAACCCTTTGATGAACAAAAATGGAAAGACAAATTTCAATTCTAAGCTTCCTCGTGCTTACTTGTGTCTAACAGTGTACACAGGAAACTTTGCTTCAGCTTAGAGAATGACAGTAAATAATGATTTAAATAGAACTGGCTGTCATGGACGAAACTTCAGTGCTCCTGAGCGAGTGCTTGAGGCTGGGAGACAAATTAAAGCCATGGAAATAATGATTGACAGGTGTGCTTTTTTTCCTCCTCTTCCATTATGACACTAGAAACATTGTTAAATCAGTAAACTATTGAGAAATAAAATGGATGAACTGGAGGATGGAGGTAAGTAGATATCAGATTGGTGAGAATTTATGAAGTTATATAGACAAGAAAGTTATGTTTTTTATTAGGTTGTATAGAGAGAAGAATACAGGATCCTGAACTCTCTTTACAAAGCGGGTTGCTGTATCAGACCATGTTGTTTAACAGATAATTTTATAGGTTTTGAATGTAGAACCTCCGGTCATTTTGATAGTAGGTGAATATGTCTAAGAATGTGGGAAAGAACAGCCTTAGGTCTGATAGAAAACGTTGAATGTTAGGTTCAGGCCTCATCTGGTGTTTCTGAGCAAGCACACAAGCCGGGGGGCTCTAAGGTGCATCTGAAAGCATCAGTCGCTGGCCATGAAAAATTATGTGATAACCTTTTCCTCCACCTGAACCAACAGTTGGCTGTCAAAGTGAAGAAGCATCCTATGTTGTGGTAGCGTTTTAGGTACACACATGATACAGTTTGATTTCTAGGATAGAAGGTTTCGGGTTTTTATGGAACTCTGAGGGCTGCCTTTCTATGGATGCAATGCCTGGAGTGATCACTGTGGTGGTTCTCCCTATTGCAGTTTGAGCGATTTCTGCAATTTGAAAAAAGTATCGTGAACATGAAACGAAGAGGTTTTCCGGGCATGCTGTTGGGTAGCATTGCTGGGTAGTGCTACTGCGCATTGCTAAACAGTTGTTTTATTTCCTTTCAGAAGTGATGGATTAGTTCATTCAGTAAGCTCCAAGAAAGAAAAACCAAGAAATTCTCCTCCCCAATCCATTAAATTGCCTTATACCATTGATTTAAAAATAAACCTGAAAAAATTAAGTGTAAAACCAGAGAGTTGTGTATTATTTTTAATGATTAATGTAACAGTAAGTCTTTAAGCACTGGCATTTTAAGAAATCAACACATACTGTGTGATTTCTTATAAAACTACAGATTTGGCAGATGTGTACAGGTTATATATGGGCTTGTTTGCACATAAAAAATTATTTCTAAAAAAGGTCGTAAGAGCCGTAACGAAAAAAAATGTTCAGACATGGAAATATTATGGAATAGTTATTCTGGAACAGCTATTCCTAAGCACTATTCAGTTAAGTTAATGTAGAACATTGACTTGAAAGGTGTAGAAATATAGCATTGATTATACTTATTTGTCGAGTAACGCTAAGCTTCTCTTTTCTTTTTTTCCTTTCTGTTCAATGTGTTCTTGAAAGCTCGTTGCTCCCTTTTTCTCAGTGACATAATGCATTCTTGATATAAGAAACTTAAACCTGAACCTGCCATTTTCAAGGCTGGACTTTTTCTTTTCTTCAGTTCTGTGGTATTTAGCACAGGAGCTGATCACATGGTGGTTAAAATATGAAAGGATAAAGTGACGTGAAGATAAAGATGATTCATTTCAGAGTAAAACTGCTAAACAGAACAGGTCATTATTAGCTGGAAGCTTTCATATCATGCATGTAAGAGGTGCGGTCAGGATTGGAGGTCTACTTTGCTGAATGTTGTTGAACAGGATATTATAATTACTGTTGTTTCATTCATCCTGATATATATTTACGTAGAGGTTGCATGAAAAGGCCACAGGGAGGTTGGTAGCTGTATAAATATAGAATAAATGACAGTTTGGGGCCCAGAAGTCTTGTAACTTGAAGAATGCTAGAAGCATGAGGCTAGTGGGTGTAAACTAGTCAAAATAGTGAAGAATTGGCACACTATTATTAATTGCATAGTATCAAAATGTGTGTGTATGTTTAAGAAAACAACAGGAATGAGAAAGTTTAGAAAAATAGGAGGAATGTGCCCCCTGCCCCCCACGAGTTGCTGCTTCTTTAATTCTCTTAACTAAGGAGGAGGAGGCACATTATCTTCAAAGAATTGCTGCAGAGAGGGCTTTGGCTGTGAAAGCCTTTTCTGTCTTGCATTTGTTTCAGATCCTTTGATCTCTTTTGGTTTGATAAGTACGTGTCATCACTTGGTACTGCAATTGCTTCCTCTTGCTCAGATATGACAGTAATAAATATATTCACCAAAGAGTATAATTTAAAATTTATATTATTCACAGTTATTGGCAAGTACTGCAGCCGAAACGGTGAAAATGAGAGGGAGTCTGGTTCAGTTTGATATTTTAAAAAATAATTGATCTGTCTTATCAATATGTATAATAAGCTTATGAAAACTGACTTTTCAAAAAATTAAAGAAGAAAAAACTCAATATAAAATGATTATAAGTGTAATTGAGTAGTGTAATTTACTTTCATTTTACAGGAAAAGGCTTTCAGCTTTACCTCTTAAGCAGCTTTAGAAAACCGTGCACTGACTCCTGGCAGTACTGTATTGATTGAAAGCATCCAGAATGTCTAGAAAACATAAGTGTACACAAATTCATGTGTACACAAGGGTTGTGTTTTATAGAAAGAAACTCCATCACTGTCTAGGGTTTGTAAGAAGTATCTTAACTTCAAAAGTACTGTTTATACTATAATATATGGTAAAGAGCTTTATAATATCAGGATTAAAAAAAAAATCTTTTTTCATCATTCTGTAAACACTTAACTAATTATCACAGCACCAGTTTCATAACTGGGAAGAAATTAGGCAGAAAAATGGAACCACTCAGCCACTACCAGGGACTGAAATCAACATGGAGTAAAAATAGAAGATTTTTCAGGAAACATTTTCAATTTATCAGGGAATGAATTGAGGTTCCCCCTTGGACCTCAGTGAGAGCTTTGTTCCATATAAGGCACATATTTAGTACTTTTTTCTCCTTAGTATAGGTTATGTCATTTTCACTTTATATAATAGTGTGTCACAAATTTGTCTTACACGATTTTCGTTCTCTTTATAAAATCGGTTTAGGATGTGCTTTGTCTCAGCAAAATTGAGGTCGATTTCTTTTCGGTTTTCCCTCCTATTTCATATGTACTCTCTCCCTCCAAGCGCTTGCTATATTTAGGCTTGGGTTTTGGTAGACCTATGCTTAAACCAGTTAAGTAACTGCAGGTAACGTCAATGATGTGAACAGTGTGATGCTGGATTTATGTTCTGACAGTTACTTAGTCTGATACTGACTTTCCCCATCCTTGGTGATCAGACTGTTCCCTAGTAAACATTTCAGAACAGATTTATTCACTGCTACGTACTTAAAGAAGTTGATGCTGTTCATTTCTGGGGCTGTTGAGCACCATTTGGAATAGCAGCTGCTGAGGTAACAATTTGGACGTGTCCCCTACCACCCTTGAAAGGAAAAACATCGTGGGCGCACAAAACCTTTCCAAATTATCAACGACATGCAAGCCTGAAAGCATTTGCATATTTTATTTTAACAGATTTTTTTTCCCACTGTGAATATGTTTATCTTGCTTTCAGTTACTGAGCCTGCTTGTGTGATGTCAAGCAAGGAATGAATTTAGGATTTTTTTTGTATATCTAAGGCTCCTATAAGCACATGAGCAAGGGCATTTTCTTTCTGATTACCTGCCAGGTTGTGACAAACTTAAAGAAATACGATCTTATGGGTAAGACTCAGTAGTCAGCTCAGTTTACTGTGTCTTATGATTTATTGGAGCCTGAAGCCCATGTAATGGGAGATGCCAGCTCTCATTTGAGGGAGCTCTAAGAAAGAATGAGAAACTAGCCTTTAGGCCTGGACCAGCTTTCTGAAATACTGAGGAAAAGGAGCTTTGTAGTGAGGTTATTACTTGAAACCAAACCAAATTTTAGGCCAGTCTTTTTTATCTCATTCCCACTGCTTCTCTCAAAACAGCCAAACCTCCATCCTTCTGCCTAGGTAAACACACCAGTCTTTATAATCTGTGATCCTAAGGAACAAAACCTTGGGCAGCTTGGGTTGCACCATCGGAGTGTCTGGCTTTAAGTTTTCTATGAGAAGTGAAGTTCTAGGACTAGTTGACCTGTCAGAGCAGTATAAAGTTCCCATCAGTGCAGATGGGAATCAAAGCAGATGTGCTACTAAATGTCTGAATCTGTAGTATTACTGTTGGGTTGATAGTTAGGCATAATCTTTCTTTGGACAGTCTTAGGAAAATAAAAATCAGCAGTACAGTGCTACAAGTATTGAGGACACTGTCTGCAACCCTTAGCATCACTTTCTCAAAATGCATCGCTCGTGCTGGTCCTTGTTTTCCCTGCCTTTGGAAATAGTGGAATAAATGTAGCAGAAGGTAGGTGAGCTGAAAATGTAGGAAGGGGGACAAACAATATTCCTGCAAGATGACTTTGGCCATTATATTTTCCCCACTCTGTCATTCTGAGGTAGGTGAGCTGAAAATGTAGGAAGGGGGACAAACAATATTCCTGCAAGATGACTTTGTGGCCATTATATTTTCCCCACTCTCAGTCATTCTGCAAGATAATTGCCCGTGCTGGTCAGCTGGCTAAAGCACAGCACCCGGAACAGCGCCTAGAGCGTATTTGTGTAGGAAGAGCTGTATAGCATTGGCCACAGGCTCAGCTACAGCCCTCTGTCTTCTCCCACCAGCTGCCACTGGCAAATGCTGAGGAGAAAGTATAAGAATAGGGCAAACACGCAGACTGAACTTCTGCAGGATATTTTGTCTGCATCCAGAAATCAGTAGCTTGGGAAGGTCCTGAGAAAAAGAGCTGGATTCTTAAGTTTAATAGGTATACTTTATTTTTATAGTTCGTTGGATGGTTGTTCTGTGAACCTATGGAAACTTGTCAATGAGCTCCAGAGCTTGAGTATGTTATGTAAAAAGATATATCTTTTACTTGCTTTTGAACCTTTCATCAGCTAGTTTCATTTCCTACACCCTACCTCTCTTACTGGAAGAAACTGTAAGTTCATTTTTTTTTTTTATATGCATGAAATCTTATCATAGGGACACAATCAACTCTTCAACAGCCTGAAGTGCCACAGAGTACTTGGCTGATCCTTTTATGAAATAGCCTACATATCTTCGGTCATCCACATTCCATTACTTCTATTACTCTTTTCCAGTCCTAATGTCATCTTACAAAAATGGACCAAAAAAGAAGTCATCAAGGGATGGATGCATCTTACATTTATTGCACTGGAATTAGGGTGTTCTTATCTTCTCTGTTCCTTAATATTTGCTTTTCTTTTTCCTTCATGATATTTACAAGCTTTTATGAGCTATGTTGATTTGCCTAATATGCCATATTATCCATGGGTCTGCTAGTATTCTTTTTAATAGCTTCTACCAACTTGGCTGGTGCAGATGTCATGCTACCTGAAATGTTTTGGCTTTCCTTTGGGGCCCTTCATAAAACTGGCATGATGTTAGCTGTTTTGCAGCCCTCTGGTACTGAGGCATTTTTTTAAAAAGGCAGCCATACAGCTGTTTTATCTAGGAGTTCCTTAAAAACACTTTCATAAACATAAGCTGATCTGTACAAGTTATTGTTCATATGTTCATTCTGTAGCTTCTTCCACCAAAAACTGCATTTTTAAATGGATGATCCAACCAGTCTGTTATGAAATGTTCTGATGTGGCGGCTTCTCCAAGCTCTTGGTTCTCTATATGCAGAGCCCAAAATACTTGATTATTTTCTACTGTAAGTGCTGCTTTTATCCCTTGATTGGCCAGACTGTCAGGTTTTGCATTCAGACATGAAAAAAGGGTTGTTAATTCAGATGTCTTCTGCTAGTCACTTCTCAGGCTTTTGTCTTGCCTTATTGTGGTTTGAGTTTACTTTGTATTACATTTTTTTCTTGTTCTTATTTTCCTATTTAACCTGCAGTAGCTCATGAGTGTTTGTCTTTGCTTCACTGGGACATGACTCAGGCTTTCAGAAAGATGTTTTCCTGCTTCTGATAACCTCTCATACCCTGCTGTTCAGCTACACTGGCTTCCTTTTCCACTTTCTCAAATCCTTTTTTGCTATGTGGCATGTATTTGCTCTCAGCCTCCAGTGTGGTATCTCTGTTTACCATACTGCCAGGGAAGGTTTAACTCTCTTAGCTTCTTCCCCGTTTAGCTAGCTTCCTCTTAGCAAGATTTAATGTATCCTCCAGGGTGACTTAAAATCAGATTTCGAAGGTTTTATCAGTCCTGTCAAAATTTCCTAGTGTGTGTATCAACACTACCTACAGTTACAAACCCATTAAAAATGTCCAAACTGTAAAAACTATATGTGAATGTGTAAGCATGTGTGTCTGTTCATTGTAGATAGGGATCAGATAATCGTCCTTGACAGGAAGAATAATTCTAAATGTAGAATCTAGGCAGTCGAAACTGTGGTTTGTTTTTATCAGGCTTTAAGCTAGCAGAAACTGTCCCTTCAGACATACGGCTGCTGTCTCCAGCACCCGTGGCTGCCTGAGGGCCAGTCAAACTGCCTTTGCACCCAAGGAGTCTCAGAAGTGAGGTCTCAGTTTTGAGCTACTACAGTATGGAATATGAATTGAGATGGTTTAACAACACAATTTGTAGAATTAGTCATATTTTTCTTGGAGCCAAAGTAGGGAAACTTTATTCCTGGAAGAATCTGGAGCATTCCCCTAAAATTGCATGACTTCATCAGAGCTGACTGATAGATCCAGCCAAGGGGTCAGTGAGAGTTAATGAAGAGCCTTAGTAAGTGTGGACTGATGTGGTCTAGGCAAGCTTAATAGTACTAAATCCTGTCACTTAGTTGTGGTATTGTTTTTCATGAAAAAGCTTTTTAGAGAGTCAGAAAACATAAGGGTAACTGAATTGCACCCAAAGACATCACTGACACTCTGCTACTCAAAGAAAAGAACTGAGCAGGATTAGTAATTTTTTAAAATCTTGTAACAGACGAAAGCAAAAGAATTTCAGAAGAGATGAAACAGCAAATATTCGTTCTTTAAACCAAAATGATGCCATTTGTTTAAATTTAACAGAGTTGAGGTACATGTATACAAAAGCTGTCACATTACCCAGCCATTAATTTTGATCTGACCTGTTCCAGGCAAGAAACACGCACTCTGTGAACTTTCTTTTTTAAACTTCAAATATGAGCTCTCTTGATGATATATTTTTCCATGCTGTCTTTTTGAACCTTCCTCTGTGTGTGAAACTTACAGCACTGAACTCTATCTGAAAGCGAATTTATTTTTAGAGCTTGCAGGAGGTTCTGCTGCATGACTAAGATGCAGAGACTGAACTGTCTGGAAATACCCTTCTCTGAGAAGCATCTCCTCTTGGCTGGTCACACTTGATTTCAGCCTGCACATGAGATGAACATGTACAGAGTGTGTGCCAAAGTCCTCGCTTCATTTCAGGTTGTGTCTTTATAGTTTATTAATATTTTTAATAAGATTTTAAGATGAGTGGCTCTACCCTTTTGAGTAAGGAAATGCTTATACTGCAATGTGTTCTGGTTAATGGCTGAAGAGGTCTGTTCCAGAAACCACAGAGGCACTACCCCAGAGGCTTTTGTCTGACTGGGATGATGTGTTTCCACCTCTTCCTCTCCTGAGGCATCTCCCTGGGGAGTACGTTCCTCCGGAGTACATCTGGTCTGCTTTGAGGGGCTCAGCAAGCCCTGCATCCTTACTCACCATTTTTGCTTTGCTCATGGTAATCCCCAGCTCTATAGAAGATGGGTAGGAGAACAGAAGGAGGGTTTATTAAGCCTCACTTAGAGCAGAGTGTCAGGGTGAAGATGCAGGAGGCAGCTTGAACAGAGGGAACAGCTTGTTGCTGACAGAGAGAGGGGGTGTCCCAGCCTGCTGCCGGCTCCCCATCTCTGCTCTCGCTGCCGCCGTGCACAGTTCTGGCACTCGTCTCGTCCTTCTGTGAGCTGGCAACTGGTGCCGTTTGAACAGGGCTGATGGTGAAAAGCTGAAATCTCATTCTAGCATTTGCTTAGCAAGGTGCTCCTCTCCTTATCCCAGTATCTATCACCCAAAATCTGTTTCTTCTTTCTCTTAAGGTATATAGCATGTCGATCACTTCTTAACAGCTTTGCTATTCAGCGGCTTTCCACAGTGCCCATGCCTTTCTCTTCAGTTCCTCCGCGTGCCCCCCTTCAATGCATCTGTTCTCATTCATAACTGTAAAACCTTTCGGTGCCTGGATCATTCCATGCCTTTCACATAGCAAGCAATATTAATTGTATTAATTGTGTGTGCATTTTGCTAATTCCTTAGTATCTGAGGCATTCTTAAGTTCTGATAGAGCATCCTTGCTTGGTTTTTGGAATTTTAGCACAGCTGACAGTATTGGAAGTTTTCTGAGAAAAGCGGACAATATTCTGTATTACAAACAAAGAAAAAATGGTGCTAAGGAGAATCTGTTACCAAGTGATGAGAAGCCTTAAAATTCCAAAGTGGAGAGTCAAGGTGCACATTTTAATGGGCTGCTGTCGATATCAGTATTACAATGTAATTGTCAGCCATATGATGAAACATTATTTAAAAAATAACATATATTTTGTCTGTATATCATTGGCCCGCTTCTAATAAAACACACAGCATTTCAGGTGTGTGAGCTGGAACTCAAGAAAACTACATAGATGAAATGTGAACAGAGATAGCAGTAGCCCAATAATGCCAAAGTTTTAAAAGAAAAAGGGAAGAGGGGAGAAGTATACTCATACACGAACATTTGAGTCCTGTTTTGCTGTCTGCATGAAAAGACTTGATTTCTGTTATTTTCTTCTAAGGATGCAGTCCTTTTTTTTTTTTCTATGATTCTCTTTTCCTCTGTTCCCTTGAAACACTGTACTGGAAATGGTGATGTTCTGTGACCTATTGTATTAACTTGGGCTAGTGCCAAGAAAACTTTTTTGCCTGGAGTAATAGTGCCAATTTTCAGGTTCAATATTTCCTACTACCTGGGTTATAAAAATATTGTGAATTACTGTGCAGCTGACAGTTTGTCTTTCCAATTCAATACAGCCTTTTCTAGCAATTAGTTAATTATTAATCCCTGAATTCAAAGTTTTCTGATTGCTTTCCCTTTTTTTTTTTAACCTAAGCTGTCCTCTTGAGCATCACTAGATAAATAACATCTACAAGGGGGTATATTTTACCAGGGGAATTTTTAAACTGCAGCTTTCAAATGCTGAATAAATAACTTCTTATATGAAATATTTTACAACTGAGGCTAAGATAATTTTAAAACCAGAGATTATCATTTAGGGAAACAGATTTTAGGAAACAGATTCCTCTAACGTAAACACATTCTACAAACGTTTTTTAATCTGTCAGTAACTTGGTAAGTTTAAATTTTCAGATGCATGATGGTCTTAAGCAACATGATAATAAAATAAATCTGTATTTACATGAAACACTTTGGTCCCATTGAATCTCAGGAAACAACTCATTATACATCAAATAGCTATGTAGGGAGTTTCAGAGATGACACAGATGTTAATTTGAACTTTTTGGAAAAAGTTTGAAAAACATAAAACTTTAAAATCTTTTCAACAGGGAGTAAATGTCCCTTACACTCAAATCTCTGGAACCTCTTCGGTGGAACAGTAGAAGTGCTTTGGAGAGTAGTAAAAGTGGAATTGGCTCCATGGTTCAGAATATTAGATCCCTGCAAATGCTCAATAACAGATAATGAGGATGAGTGAGAAATCCAACCAGGAGTGTAAAGAGAGGCTCGTTCTTGCAATGAGCTCCATATGGATAGACATTTCTGCCTTTGCAGAACATCACTTTTATCAGCAGGTCCCCACACAGTACATGGATGAACTGTGTAGAGCTGACTGCATCATCAAAATGAAGTGACAGCATGTCTCAATTTGATGGCTAAATGTGTGATATTCTTGATTATGAGAGTAAAGCCTGTAATTATTTTGTTTCCATTAGCTGTTTCAATTGTGTGTTTCACCCAGCTATTCTTACAGTATTTACTGTCTGGGATAACACAGCCAAAGGCTTTGATTTAGATTGAAACTGCTTAGTCCTAACAGCAATTTCTGGTGGATAACTTGGGGGGATGCGGCTAAAATAAGGAACTCTGTGAATAGATGAGAATCTTAATGCTCTTTATGCCAACTCCTCTGAGCTACCCACTGCTATGACACCAGGTCCCAGTTACAACCTACGTGATACCCCACCTGTAACGCTTCAGGCACTATCCCTGTCCTCCTTCCCCTCACATGCTCTCAGTATTTTCCCCTCTGGCCCTCCCTGTTTTCTTCCACCTCCTCCCAAATCTGTAAGCTCGCCATTGCAGTACACTCTATATTTTTGGGCTTGGCTGGCCAGAGGCAATCCTGTCCATCTGTTAGTCTCTAGTTCTGCATGTGCTTACTGGTCAGGAAATGTGTGCTTACCCATCAGGCTAGCAGGAGGGGTGTCTATCTGCCTGCAGAATGATGTCCCCGGTGCGGTTCTTCTCTCCATCAGTGGTGCTAATGCTTTTGAGTTCTCTGCGTCTTTCAGCCGGTCTCTGTCCAAGCATGGAATTTCATGAAACCTACAGGAACTTCATGTCTCAGATCTTTTAACTCTGTTAAATTGAGTGGTAACTGACAAGTTACGGTAAGTCTCACTTGCCTGTGAGACAAGCAGGGACTGTCACTTTGGAACTGATACAAAGTTGAAACTATTTCCTGGAGTTGTGAAAGCTGGTTTATTGTGTCTCTATGAGTGACTGATTATGATCCCTTTGTCTGATTAGTTACAAACATAAAAAAAGTAAGCATTAGAATTTGAAGTATGTCTGTGTATGAAATGTGTCTGTTTTGACCAATATCAGCATCAATAAACTTTGTGATTAAATAAAACACTAAAACTTCAACTTCCTTTTGACTTGAACTGAGAATTTTTCCCTTTCATCCTGAGACTTACTCGAGCAATAATAAAGTATATTTTAGATCTTACTTTAAATTATAGACACTTTAATTATCTTTAAGTTATATCTACTTAGTAATGTGTTGGTTGTTAAAGCTGTCCATTCATTTCCAAGAGTGCCATTTTTGGGACCAGGTCAAACACTACCAGCTGGTTTGAAGATGTGGATACCTTATGTTCATGGGAGGCATTTAATCAGTCAAGAAATTAAGGCATTTCACTGCCTGGATTGCACAAGAAAAAGAATTTAGGGGTTAACTGCTGTCACAGCCTTGCAGCGCAGAGCAAGGTCAAGAGGTCAATGGAGGAAGTTAGGAAGCATCACTGCTGCAAGGGAGTTTGTAGGTGCGTGGGCTGCAAGCACCCCAAGGGGAACTGGGGGCGATACTGAAGTCATTGCCATGTCTGGTGTAAAATGAGTCATGAAATGAACCATCCAGTGTGCTCATTTATGGCTTTCTTTAAAAACTGCCAGTGCAGACAACACATGGACTTTGCACACTGTGCTGGGAGATCAGGTCAGCACAAATCCAAAGGGCAACTTTATCATCACCTTCAAACCAAAGACTGACTGGCTTCTGACTTGGCACTTCATGAGCAGCTATGATTACCATCAAAGTCTATCACACAGTGGCTACATTTTAAGACCTGAGAATGCATTGATTTAAACGGTGGAGGTAGAATCTGCCATGTTTTTCTCTCTAGACAGGCTTTTAGCTGTAGCTGCTTGAAATAACAGAACAGATTTGTAAAAATTGAAATACAGCACATAGTGTCTTGACGTCATGGTGGGAAGGGACTGCATAACCATTTGATTGTGACAGGGGCACATGAAAACAGAACCTGGTGGCTGATGTTAACACATGGCCTGATGCCTTCTTCCCCCGCAGCAAAGCTGGGCTTTTACTGCGTGATTGTAATGTAATTTGAATGATAAATACGGGCACTGAAGCTCCTGGTTACTGGTTTTGCATATGTTTTCAAACTCAGTACTTTGCGAATACACTCAAAGCATGATGTCATATATTCCAGAGGTATTATTTATTCTCAAAAGAATGTGGTATATATTGGTTAGGATTTTTTCCTTTGTTTTTGGTGGGTTCCCCCCCTCCTAGTTGCTGTAAAGCACTCTGGAAGTTTTCACTAACAACTTCTGTCTTCTTAACCGACATATGGAGAAGCCACGATGTTGGCATGAAGCTATCTCCCAGTAATAGTGCCAGCAGAGTGTTATTTTGCAGCATTGTTTAATACAGGAAACTGCTTTGCGTTTTGTCTGTAATTTCAGCTTTTCTGAATGTTTGTTTTTGGATTCATAATGTTAATATTGACAGTTTCTTTTGCATTTTGAAATGTCTAATAAAAGGGATAATGATAGCATGAAATATTTCTCGGTGACCTTGTATTTGGTTTTTATTGCCTCTCCTTTATGTGTTTTTAATGAGTTTTCTGTGGCAGATATTGAAGAACAGATATTCTAGGAAAAGTTGCAATATAGAAATGCCAACCTTTTATGTCTGAAAGTCTTCAAGCTCTATGTGCATTTTTCATTCATAATTCTTCGCGCTTTTCTGGTAGTGCTAACGTTAAGACTCAGCTGAGCTGAATAACAACATACCGGGTGTTTTTCTGTTAAGACAGAAAGCAAAACTGTCAGTTCAGGTCAAATCCTGATTCTTTGCTCGCAGTAGCGAGAGGCAAGGCAGGAAGAATGGAGTGGGATTTCCACATCCCCACTTGTTTCCTGACTTAAAGACTGAGTAAGTTTGTTTTGGAAAGTTACTAACACTAAATATAAAGGCTTCAAAGTCCTTTTAAATAGTAGTAGGCAACAAATTGTGGATAAAATCCTGACCCTTTTCAAGTCAGTATTAAAAGTCCATTGGCTTCAGCAAAGCCAGGATTTCACACACAGCATTCGAAGCGCTGTCATGATGTGTATTGATTCTCTATTGCCCTGTGTAAGAGGTGGGTAGGTACCATTGCCTTTAATTTGCAGATCAGGATAGCAAGAGGAAGTAACTTGGTCCTTCCTTCACAGAGAGTCTGTTAGCACTAGGACAGTAATTTGAGTTTTCCTTGATCTCAGCAGTCACTTCATGCCTGACACCATCTTTTACAGAGCATTTTTGCACGGTATCCCTGCATCCTAATTTGATACTCCATTCTTTGGCCTTGCTTTTACTTGCCTATCTTTTTACTAGCCATTTCATTTATCGTGTGCTTCTCTAGCATTTTTTTTCCCCTTAGTTAATTTACAGTGGTTCTATTTCTGTCCATCAGATTTCCTTTCCTCCTTTTATGGCCATAACAGAGCACACTTGTAAATCATCCTCCAGACTGCATGCACTGGCTGCCTTCTTGCTGCAAAACGTGAGCAACTCTACCCTGTCACTATCATGCCCCAACATTTAGCAGATGTACTTCTGTAACAATGGCCATACTAATTTCTTAACATTTTTAAATGGTTTTGTTATTGTTAGGTGCCTGACTCCTGAAAATAACTTTACTAGGCCTCGGTGTCTCTTCGTAAACTTAATAGATGCGTTCTGTTATGTGTAATTATGTGTTGAGGTATTTTCCTTAATTTGTAAATAATCTGTACAAGCTTAGTTTTTACATTACTGCCAGTTACAGATAATTCAGTTGGGTGATGTGAAGTTCATTTATCTGTCCTGGTTCTATATTGTATTCTACACAAATCCTTAAATTACTTTCATAACAAAGACATCATCTGAACAATGGTGGACATGCCTGTTGTATCCAACATCTTACACTGTGCTTCTGGAAACAAATAATATGCTATCTTTTTAAATTTCCTATTAATTTCCCCAGTCTGTTCCTTGTTGTATGTGTTCTCAGTTTAATGTTGGCTTCTTTCCTCTATCAAATGAGATCTTTTGGAGCACCTTGGCATGTATTGTGATTTAATAGTCATTAACTGTGTTTTCTCTATGGACAAAGAAAGGCTGGCACAGCCAGAACTCCTGGGGTCTCTCTCTTCTTTCTCTTCTCCCTTTCAGCCTTGAGCTCCATCATTTTAACAGCTGGGATCTCATCCGAGTTCCCTGGTATTTGATGTGAGTGTTCATCACTCGGTAAAAGACAGAACTCGTTTCTCCGGGAGCTGTGTTCAAGGGTTTTCTAACAGCATCAGATGGCTCAGCATAAGCGAGTTGAATCTGAGTTTGAACACAAATTTTCTTACATAAAGTACTCTATGGTTGGTATCGTTTTGTTTCTCTGTACAGCAAAGTTATGCTGAAATTTGCAAGTTTAATTCTTTATAACAAAACGTTAAAATGTGGCAGCTTGATAAGTGAATTGCCACTTGCTTTCTGCTAAGCATTATAATCGGTTTTGGCCCCAAACTGCAACCTTGTTCCCAAGTACTCCTGCATTTTGGTCTGTGACAAATCCAAAATTCACAGAGTATGTGTCTCTTTGTTCTTGTTGGGATGGCATCAGGCTTTGCCAAGAGCAGCAATTTTTACCAGATTTCAGCAGAAGAGGTGACGACGTCTGCAGAGCAAATAGTTTGGTGAGATTTCCGCTAATGTGGTGGTTTATGGAGTTATTGCCTTTGCTAGCACCTTGGGTTGCTCTTGCTGCCAAAGCAGTTCCTTGATCTGTGCCTAAACTCCAGTATAACACTTGCTGCGGTCTGTATCCAAACTACTGCTTCTCAGTGTACCGTTGCCTATGCTATCGCATCACTATTGATCTCCTATCTTTCCAAAGTGGAGGAGAGGGAAGGACAGAGGAGGAACTGCCACCTGCGTGACCAGCTTAATTGTTAAATAAACCAGTCTATGCTCAGTAATGCATTCTGTGACTGTAGCAGGCTATTCATTTTAAATGTTATTATCGCTGTTCATGGAGGCATAGCTGAAATACTAGCTTGAGCATTGGATCCTGTTTATTTAAATGCTAATAGTTGTAAAAAATGGTAAGCACTTACTAGCTGTGTAATTTTCTTGCTGGAAGGATCACATGGATTGGTATTGTTTCTTTATGGGTTTGAATAATCCATAGGTTGCTTCAGTTAAAAAATAGGAATATACGATTGTAACCAAAGTATGCCTAGGGGAATGCCAGTCATGTTCCTTCAGAAATTTTGGAAATGCATCCAGATAGATATAAACTCTAATATTCAGTGATTCTTCAGGTCCCTGAAATATTGACTGATATGTAACAGAAGATGATAGTAGGGTACATTCAAAAATTTTGAGTATTCATTTAAATCTAAGAGTGCTTGATTCTGTGAGCAATTGTTGAAATCCAAGTGTACTTGCTTTTTATGGAGGAATTCAGTATTGCTGGAAAACCATTTACATCAGCTCTCACTCCTCCTGCATTGTGAACAGACCAGATGGTGCTTTGCTGCATGTGAGCACAGCAATAATTGCAGTTCTCAAAGTGAATGACTACATTTGCAGCATGACACCAATTTTAGATGAAAATGAGGCCTGGTGTATTGACAGACACAAGCGGAGTGAAGCCGTGGCCCACAGAGTGGGAGTGGACTTGCTTTCTGGCTATCCCCTCCGATTATTCCTTAGGTACATTAACAAATGTCTATGTAAATTAGGGCAGTTTGAAGAGAGATTTGCTTGGGGTGAAGTTTCCGAAATTATCCCCCATCCTCCCGAAGGCTGTATGTTTCGGTATTCTGACAACTTTCTTACAGTATTATGGGAAGTGTAATGCAGTATTACGATTAAGCATAACATATATTAGTTGGTGTTTTGAAATAAAAGTTTTCATTGGTAGAGCTGGAGATCATTTTGCTGCCATTTACCCTTTATCACCTGGTCCAAAACATTTTTTTTCTCAACTCTGCACAAAGTTGTTTCCAGCCTCCCAAGTAATCTGAACAACTTTATTGTTAAGTGCATTTTTGCTCCCCTGTTCTCCCAGAAAGCTCATCACTAGTCTCCTGATTTATGCAGAAATTAATAAGCATCCATCCTCACTTCCCTTTCCTGCTCTTTTCTCTTCATCCCTCTTTCCAGGGGATCTTTTCTCCTCTCTCCCTTCTCTTTGAAGTCTCAGTGCTCAGATAACACAGTCCCTTGGTCTCCACTGTCCTCTCCTGAGGTCCCAGACTTGCCTGGCCTTTGTGGATGGGAGGGAAGGAGATGTTGGAGGCAGGTTGTCAGCTTCAGCAGGTCTTAACAGGAGAGGGATGGGGGGCTGGGATGGGAGAAGGTTGCTAGGGATTAGGTTTCCATCTGCCACTCTCTCGTCTGTCCTTACCCTGGTCCTGGGCTGCCATTGGTACCCTCTTTTTCTGCTGTTGAAAAGAAGGAAGAAAGCATGGGCTTTTGTTTGTTTAAAAGCATAAAAGAAAGAGGGAATTAAGCTCATTAGTCCTTCCTTATTAGTCACCACTGACTGTAGGGAATAAGCTTGAGTAAATGGAGGCTTGCAAAATGGTGTAAAATAATTCAATAGCAGCAGTTAAGGGAAAGCTGAAAGTCCATTTTTTCTTTTCTGCAAATTAGAAAAATACCGAAAGCAGGTGATTTTACATCAGAGTATCAAAATTAAAATCTGACATTTGAACAATTATTTGTATTGCTAGTTGCTTGTTTCCCTCTTACTGATTGTCAGAAGAATCTAAACACTTCAGAAACAACAATTTTGATTAATGCTTGGGTCAGCTCTGCAGTACGAGTTACAGGCTTGGATTGCATATTGCTGTATGACTTCTAAGAGCAAATTTGTTACTTTATATGAGTTCTCTGAAGTAATATATATAAATATATCTGGAGTACATGAACTTTCTCAAATAACTATTTGTGTTTACTAGCATGTTGTTTTATTTGGGAGACAAGATTCTGTTTTCCTGTTCTTGGCTTTATCTTTGATCAGTGCTGTGCTAGAAAATAGACCTGATTCTGTGTTACCTGCTCTGATAAAAAACGATGTCATGGCTTTAATCATAGAAATAATTCTTGTTGACAAGTTCCTGTGTTGATCATACTTAGAAATTGGCTGGGTGCTGTGTGCTCAGTTAACTTAATCTTTATGATACAGGATGTCTAAATGCAGAATGTTAAGTAATTTGTTAGGATATTTTGGATATACCAAATAGGCAGCATTTGACAGTCAAATAGTGCAAGTTTTCAGACAAATGCAGAAAACAGGTATAGGTGGCCTAAAAATTCACAGGTAAATTACTGATGCCTGTTACAGCTGCTACTTTTTTGGCAGCTACCGCTACTAATAATCACTGGGCAAACTGAAGATATTAACAGGAAAATTTATCTTGGGAAAGCAGTAATTAGTACATTCTTAGCACATTCACATTTTTGATTAATACAAGGGGTGTAGCAACCAGAGTCATGCATTGCTAGTATGGCCAGTGGCTTGGTACTGTCCCCCTCTCTGCCCCTCACCATGCTGACATGCTCCTGCACAGGGCAACAAGCTCAGGAGCATTTGCAGGTATGGGAACACCTTCTTCAAACAACAGTCCCTCTGCCCTGCCCATGACATCAGAAAAGCAATTGTGCAATTTTGCTGTAGTGCGGTGTGTTTGGCACCTTTGGCACCTCGAGCAGTAACCTACGGCACACCTGGTGCGATGAATGTGCAGGAGCTGGAATGCTGGGTCACCATCACAGAGAGTTCTAGTGCTGCTGTTCTGTGGCTGATGGTGTTTTCTAACTGCAAGATTTTTCTCTGGTGTGTGCACGTGGGAAGCCAACTGGCATCAAAAATTTTGTTAAATTAGGACAGCAGTGGCAGGTGGAGATGGTCTCTTTCAAGTAAGATGTGTAGAAAAGGAAAATAGGCACTAGATTTCATCCCATAGTCAACACTACGGTTTTCCTTGTTTTGTTTTGAAAGTAGTCACTTTTAAAGATTTAGTATAAATGAGATAATTGCTCCTGACATTCTTTGAAATTATGAGCACGAGCATGGCTCATTAGTGTGTCTCTGTGAGCTTTATTGCATTTTTACATCATCTGCTTGCTTGTGAAGGAACAAGTTTCAGTGAAGACATTTTCACACAGGGCTTTTAAGACAGATAAGACAAAACAGACAGTTGTTTACAGTACTTGTAACAACACCTTCACTGATATGGCTCATTTTTTAGTATCCTTTTATCTACATGTCTAAAATTAAATTAGGTCTCCATTACTAAAATTAGAAGAGACATTGGATTAGAAGTGCTTTCTTTCTGATCCTTTACCGAATGAAAGGACTTCTTTTGATAAAATTGTAATAGAATTAAATGCTCTACATCTCATCTTCTGAAATCTTGTGGATGGAGTATTAACTTTATTATATCCACCAGACTAAAAACACCTTAAAAGGTAGACAGAATTTTCTGAACAGGGAAATAAGGTTTATGTGAATAAGAGATTAGTCATTCAGCCCCAGTATTACCCTCACATACTGGATTTTTGTTTGAGGTAGCCTTTCCTCTCCATCTTACACAGACAGAACTCCTATTGTATTCAACACAAGTTTTGCTTGTTTGGGGCAACATGCTTGTCTCAAACTTCAGTGGATTACACTGATGCTTAATACAAAGCTTGTGCATAAGTATTTTTACTAATTGGGACCGTAGCATTCAGTTTCACTGAGCTCTGGCATCCTAAGGGCTTCAGGATTAAATCTGCTTCTTGGCCTTACTATGCAATATGTGTGTTTTGTATGATTGAGTGTTTGTATGTTTCTAAAAGGCTTTTATTCCACTCTAGAAACCATCCATAGCTGAATCCCAGTCACGTTCTTCTCTGCTGAGGTCTCTGGCTCAGAGGCATTGACTGAATCTTCACTAGCAATGGTGTAGAACATCAACACTCCCAAAAGCATATATGCCTTTAACAGGTTCGAGTTTAAGGATTGAACGGAAACATCAGAAATATTATCTAAGCTTCGCATTTTGCAATGAGATATGTCCTGTCAGCTAGCAAACAATTATTCTACTATTAAAAACCAATCTAATATTTCTTAGAACCACAGTAAATGGCTAAGTTTTCCCATGCTTTAAAAGCAGTAAGACCAAATAAATGCCTTCAGAGCAGTTTAGCGTAGCTTGCCCTTAGGAAGATGCTTAAAGGCTGTTGCAGAACGTGGATTCATTTGCTGTGAAATGGACTCTTTGCAAGGCCTTCTACCTGCTGCCAGGAAGCCCCAGCAGATGGCATTGAGTGGTGGGTGACCTGTTTTTAGCACTTTCAATCACAGTCTATGCCAGTCCCAATGCCTGAGGTTATTGTGGGGTTGGGATGATGCGGCAGGATATAGGATGGGAGAGAATTCTCTTTGGAAACAGTTTAGATCCTTACCTATGGGGAAAGGCACAAGGCCACTGTTGAGTCCAGTTGAATTCCGTCTGGGCAAGGTATGTTCAAGAGGTGCCTGAGTTCTGCCCACTCTTTTACCAACAGAGAGTACTGCCGTGGAGTGCCAGGTCTCATTTCTAAACTATTCATCCGATCTTGCCAAAAAGCTAGGGCTCAAATTAAGAGGACTACACTTTTTGTAGATAAACCTATTATGTGGCCCTATTATGCTGAATTTTGCATGTATCCCAACATTCAAAAATGAAAGTAAGGAGAATAAGAAGTAATTTCGTTGACACCCTTTCAATTGTTGAATGTTTATTGCGGCATGAAATTTATACGCCTTTGAATTTATCTATGAACTTGTCTTTAAGGTATATAAGCATAATCAGCATTTGCTCTTCTCACAAATTAAGTGGCATAGGCGGGAAAGCTGGTGTTTAAATTTCTTTCCTATAATTGGGTCATTTCTCCGCAAGGAAATTTTCTCACTGCAGTGAGGTTGTTTTAGCAGCGTGCAATGTTTTCGGTAATGCAAGCAAGTCTTTCTCATGTCTGATGTGTCACTTTTAAAAACAGAACTGTAGAGGAGTACCTTTGAAAAATGCTAAGACGGTATTTGCAGTTTTCTTGACCTTCTTTTATTATTGCCTGTTCAAGCTGATATATCTGTTATGTCAGCAGTTCCCAAACTTACCTGCTTTGGACTCTTTCCTGCCTCCCAGCCTTGAAGCGCAGTTTCCACCTGCAAGTTGTGGTGCTGCTCTGGAGCTACAACATCCCTTGTAACCCTGTTTCTGAGTGTGGGGATCCCACGTGAGCTTGTGGACCCATATTCGGACCTGACGCTTTGTGCAGTGGTGTTACAGCCTGGCCGGCCCTGCTTTGAGCTGGACTTCACAACAGGTGACAGATTTATCCAGCATGAGGTCCAGGCCTGCATGAAGGAGGCAATGTGTTGTCTTTCAGGGAAACAACAGACGTCTACTAGGAATACAGAGAACCTTTAAGGAAAGGTTGGTAGGTAGTGTTGTGTAATGGCGTCAGTCTCTATGGAAGAAGCCCAGAAGAGGGCAAGGGGCACGAGCTCTGAGATAAAAGCCTCATCTGCAGCAGGATACGTGCACTATGGTCCATAGATCAGGAGCAAGTGTGGCTGTAGAAGTCACTGTTCACAGGTGACATAAAGTCTTCAGAAGGGCTGGTGAGAAAACACCTGTGGTGGAAAAGGTGTTTAACATGAAAAGCAGGCAGACCCAAACAGAGAGATAGCAAGTGTAGTGCTCATGCTATGTACGTGGAGTGCAGTCTTAGACTGAGCCTGTCTTACTCTAATCTTACACTTGGTTTTAAGAAATAAGCTAGGTTATTGCTTGAATCTTAGGGAAACTGCTAATTACAGAATGTGAAGTTGCTCTATCATCTCCTTTTAGGTTGGAAGAAGCTTGACATGGTAAAGGCCAGTGAAGTTCACAGAGGGGCAGGATGTGGCTGGAAACATTTCCTTGTGCACAGTGAAGCAAGGGTCTGAAGGGGAAGTGTTGGAAGGGTGGATAAACGCCTGTGTGTATATTTAGCCACAACCTCTGTGACAAAGGGAAGCAGGGGCTGGAAGGATTGCCAGAATCTTGGTGCACAGCAGTGGTGGTGGAGAAGCCAGCTACCTGGGAACAGGCAGCACACAACCTTCTGTCCAGGCTGGGTGCTGCTGGCAACAGGGTCTGACCTCAGCAGATTTCTCTGACCTGCCCAGTGTCATTTCAACATCAGTAGAAATTAACAATTTAAATAATACTATTTTTCACATTTATTTCAGTGAAGGCTATCAAAACCTTTGCAAATAGAGCATTTTAACTGACCTGAGAAATCTGTGAGGTCTGTACCAGTAACACCTGCTTTACTGAGGGACATAAATGTCATGATCACTTTTTGAAGGAAATGAGTGTTGGAACTGCAGGAGGAATTGAAAATCCAAATCAGTTTTGGATTTTCAGGTATATATAGGGCTTCCCAAGACAAAGGGGTTGAAAAGGTAGCCTGTGAACTAAAAAATAATTTTAGAAATATAATGTTCTGTTTCTTGTATATGAAATATATTTTTAAAAAACCCAAACACTTTCTGACTTGTGGATTGTTTATTTCATGAGAAAAAAGCTAACTGTAATTTTTTAGAAAACGCAGTGCTTTCTGGAATGCTTGGTTCAGCATATATAAAACTATTTTTTGAGAAATTTATTCCACTTAACTCCATTAAAAGAAATCTGAGCATCTGGCAATGTAACAGTAAAATCTATAGTGCATTTCTCTTCAAAATGCAGCTGAACGCAATCTTCCCCCTGATGTTTCTGATGAGTACATGTTAGCTGTATCAGCTATTTCTACATTACTCATTTTGACAGATTAACTTTTTGATGGGTATTTTGCATGGAACTAATCTTTTTGTAAACATGTACTTAAATTAGAAGTTGACTAACAGGCAGTGATGACTAAATTATAATGTAGGCAATATTAATAGGAGAAGAATTCATGCATCTTGAGTGATTTTAGTTTGTGGTCTCTTTGCCTATGTTAGCAGCAAACCAGCCAAGGAACAGTTGTTAGTTTCCAGAGTAAGTCATGTCAAATGAGGAACTGCTGCACCCTTTTGTTTTCCAAAAGAAACTTTGCCCTCCCATAGAAAAAAATTTTTTTTTTGTGAAAAAAATATCTTTTTTCTTGTATTCGGATTTTTAGTAATTTGTTGTCTTTCACGTATCATTTTCCCCATATATAGACCATATCTCCCCTCAGACCACCAATAACATCCATACGCTAAAGGCAATATTTGACATACAAAAATTCACGTAAGGATAAAAAACTTAGAAAATTAAACCAGGGTTCAAAAATGCTGAGGAATGATAAGATGTTGCACTTCAAAAAGCAGAGAGGTTTATTTTTTTAATATGAGCACATGTCAAACAAGGCTTTTTTTCCTTTTAAAACCTTTAATAGGATTAGCAAAAAAGGTAGTGCCATTGGAGCAATGTATATGCTAATTTCTGAATGCTTGAAGTTTATTCCTTTTCCCTCCTTGCTATGTCTTCTCAGTTGATTAGTAATAAATCACTTTTAATCCAGGGCACAGGGGACTATGGCACAGAAGAAAGTGCAGGGATGACAGGCTCATTTACTGGCTTAGCACACAAACATGTTGGGCATATTGCCATTAGTCATCCTGAGTTTGGAGTTCAGTTCAAAGAGATGCTTGTCAATGCATTTCCAAAAGGATATGTTATTCATTTCCATAATGATGCTGGTGGTGACTGAACTCTCAGTAGAAGCTATGAAGAAGCTGGAACTTCCTCTTTGTTCTTGTTTTGACACGGGATATATGGTTTATACAAACTAAGTTCTATGGTATTAAAATTAATGAATAATTGTACATTGTTTTCTGTCTGGAAGAAAGTTGAAAGCACACTTTTCAAAACACCCAGCTTTGCCCAGACTTTGATGGGTAGATGACTGAGGAGAACGTGTCCAGATTTGTTGGATGGATCAACCTCATCTGAATGGACTTTTTGGGGCCACAGCTGGTCAGCATAGACAGGAAACCGGGATGCTGAGGAATACAGGGCCCTTGTAGATGTCCCACCATCCTTTAGTTCTCCCCTGTTGAAGAAGGGCAGTGTCAGTAAACTGATATTGAATGTTGGCTCTGAGTAAGCCTTGGCTGGGTGAAGGTTCCAGAGGGCTTCTGGAAGGACACCTGAAATTTATGTAAATGCATGTCACAGAGAAAAATTTGCAACCCCAGAAATTGAATTTCATCCTGTCCCCCCTAAGAGAAAATGTTCTAGCTCCTTTCTTGCCCTGCTTGCCAGGGTAAGGTGGTCTGGTCACCCTGCAGGAGTGAATCCCTCTTTCAAAGAGCTGTTGTGTGGTCCATGCCAAGAAGTGGTGATACCATCAGAAAGCATTTAGTACATGCTCTTTCAGGAAAAAACCCACAACTTCAATTTCTCCGAAGAAAGATTGCTTGCCAAGGGAAAGGAAGGGAGTGGCTATAGATTGAGGAGGAAAAATCCTGATAAGATCCTCACTGTGCTTTGTAAAAGGACATTTCAACAGGTCTGATTCAGCAGCTTCTCAGTTGCCATAATACTCACCTGAAGCTCACTCAGCCTTGAGGCCTTTGTGTTGCTGTGACTTAAACTGAGCAAGACTCTATATGCACTTTACTCGACCTGTGTACCATAGATCATACTTTGAGTTTTATTATACTTGCCAAAAAAACTTGCTAAATGAAGTAAACTTTTAATACCTTTCCAAATGTGTAAAATTAACTGTCAAAATTGAATACTTCTTATCTAAGAAATTCATAAGTCTTTTTTCCCAAAGTATTAGGAAAGGAGATCAAAATCTGTGTTGTCCTAGTCTTTGTATTTAGCACTTTGTATCTTAGTTTGTTTTGACATCAACATTTTGCTACCACTGAGCCCGCAAATATTTGTAACTTCCCTAACAATGCATTTCTTCTATTAATGAAAAACTTTTTTTTTTCCCCCTGTAGAAGTACATATTAAAAAATTGATTATACCAAACTTGACTAAAAATTTCCATGGGAGCTTGAATTTGAAGAATTCCCAATACAGAGAATGGAAATCAAGTGCCGCTAGATGAATGTGACTCCTATTTGTAGTTATTTATACAAGTAACAGGAACTAGGCTATGCTAATAAGCAAGTCAGCCTTTGAAGTACAAAGTGTATGCAAATGTGTTAGCCAAAATTTGGAGTTTGGAATGTAATTAAGTGAGCAGAAGAAATACTGAGGATGCAGAAAAGTTATGGGAGTATGGCCCACTTTCCAAGTGGAATTTACTGAATTTTTGGAAGTCTGTCTTCATGTCCTAAATCTTTTTCATTCTTCTGATCATAATTTCAGATGATAAGCAATATTGTGAGCTGTCGCAGTTCCTGGATAGATGTTTTGCATGTTAATGTTCATACTTTCTTCCTGCTGTTTATGTAAATAAGGGACTTTTGCATTTACCTTTGCATTACTTAGATGTTAACAAGCACAGCATTTTTTTGAATCCTCAGATTTAGGTAATTTTGCTCCTTAATTTCTCTTAGCTTCTTTCCAGCATCAGCATTGAGCCAATATGCTCATCAGCTTTAAGGGGAATTTAAAGGGGAAGGCTGGTACAAACCTAGGCATATGGAAAAGTGAAAGACGAACACATGGAGTTTGAATATTAGGAAAACGAAAAATTTACTTGTGAATGGATATATCTATTTATAGAAGAAAAAGCCAATAGTATAGAAAAAGGAGAAATAGCAGGACGGGAAGGGTAATTTTGAGCACTTTAGCAGTAACAGAAAGGAGTAAATAAAGTTAAAGAAACCTATCATTTTAGTGGTAGGAAGCTGGGATAGATTTTCAAAGCATCCTAAGCTGATCCTAGCTTTTTCTGTTTGTTTGGGTGCTTTCTATATTCTACTTGTCCTTTAAAATCTATCAAGTGCTTCAGCTGAAAGTTTTATGAGTTTCCAAGTGACCAGTTCTGAATTTTTAGGGAATTCGCTGCAAGAGGTAGTTGCAGAGTGGCCCTGCTCTCAGAAGTAATGAAAGAATGCAGGTGAATACTTGGTTATGTGGGATAGAGTTCATTGTTCACTATCCAGCTGATGAGAGAAGTTATTCTGGAAAAACAGTATTTGTAATATGCAGCTCCACTAATGGTATTGTTCACATGAGCAGCTGTTGCACCATTAGACTGTAAACATATAAAGTACAAGGATTGAGTCTGAAGTAGAACTATGAGAATGGTACCATATTGAGTCAGAGTAGATGCTTGGATGCTGACATCCCACTTTGGATTTCTTTAGTGCATTGACCCATACACCACTGGTGGAGTTTAGTGACAGATTTTGAAGGTAGCACCTGACTGCAGTGAAGGGAGCTATGCCTTTGATATATGAGTCATCTTTGTTTTGAAAGACTTGATTACAAAATGCTGGTTTTGGTTTATGCTGTAACGTTTCTAACAAAGATGGAACTAACAAAAACAAACCAGACCAAAACATGGAATACCTTGGCACTTCCTGGGACATTTGTTCTTTTCTTTCTTGATTAAAAAAAAGAAAGCTTTCAAAACCAATTTGTGCATCATGTGTATGTCTCCTACTTGTTTAGTAGGACAATGTATAATAGTATATGTAGTAGTAATTGTACAATGGGAGTTACTGGTTCAATTCTAAAATGAAAATCCTCCATAATGAAAAGAATCTTCAGAAATATATTCAGTTAACTGAAATTTAATTATCAGATGAAAACCTTTTTTACCTCCAGAAGAGTCAAATGTTCCAAATTCATAATTTTTATAAAGACTTCAGCAAGTGTAGAAGTCATATAAAACTGGAAATCTCAGGTAGTAGAAAAGCATACATTTTAAATAATATTGAGGGCAACTTACAAAATATTGTAATCCAAGATAAATACCTTGTCTTTGGTATTTACTATTAAAAATTGGCTTTGAATTCTGCATAGTGGAACACTTCTTAGCATTTCCTACTTCAGATTTTTGCTTAGCACGGTCACAAAGTAGCTGGTGAAGCACGACAGGAACTGATCGTGTGCAGCTCCACACGCTTTCACTCCCCTTATAAACATTGTTTGCATCCTGTTTTTTAAACAGCTAATGATTAAATGTCTCTCAGAAAAAACAGAACTTGGAAGGTGTGGTATTTTAGCTTTGCTTAAAAATATTTTAACATGCACGTCTCTCTTCTGGAACTGGCAAAGTTTTTGACCAGCCGTGTCTTCTAGTCTGATGTTTTATTGCCATGCTGCCCATAATGTTCGGACTGGGATCGGTAACCTCATGAGGTAATAGCTGCACATTTACCACATTTACCACTTCAGAAAGCCTTATTCGTTCTCAGTCTACATCCTGTGTAGTACAGAATTGTTTTGTTGTCAGAAGTGATCGTCAGACTTCAGGACGTTAAAATGCCATCTTTAAAGATTACCCTTTTTATGCAATTGCTTCCATTTGCCCTCTCCCCAGCAAAACCACCTGGGTGTGAACGCAGTGTAGCTTCCATCAGTCATAATTCTGCTGAGGAAAGACCGTATTTACCAAATACTTCAGGATTTGCAAGAATGCAACTGAAACCAAAGAATATGTTGAGATTTCTGCTCACATTATTTCCCTATGGAAAACAAGATTTTTGTGTGTTAAGATGCTATTTAGAAATGGCTCCTGTGTTGCCTGTACTTGAGTGCGTGTGGAAGGCAGTAAAAGGTTTGGGAGTGCGGGGAATACACATCAGAACCATTCTGCGCAGATCTCATTGCAAACAAAGTATGTAAAGCATTGACTGACAGAAAATGTTGAAGGTCTGTGGAAAACTGCAGTCATCACTGGCGTCCTCAGAATTAGAATGAGGTTGGAGGTCTGCTGGCTTAGGCAAGCTGTCTAGTCTACATGGATGGTATTTAGGTTTTGGCCTTATCATTTTTTGGCAAATTTAATCTTAGGAAAAATATGAGTTGGTCTTGATGTAATTAGGTAACTTCATGTATAAAAAAAGAATACAGTGATTTCTGAGAACATATGTCCAATAGCAAGTTTAAAGGCTGTTAGAGTATAAAGGGGCAAGACAAGTCATTGTTATTGTCCAGCCGGAGATTGTCAGGACATTGGAGACCCAGGGCACTCCAGAAATCTTTACGCGGAAGCAGTCTTCCCTCATAGGTCTAGGTAGACCTACAGTTGTTGAACATATCAGCGATAGTCATGGGAGCTAATGGGATATGAAGAATAATTTTTAGCTTGTTTTGGAAAGGGGATGATGCTAGAGACATTGTGAAGAAGTAGCACTGCATGAACACGACTTTAACGGGAAAAAACATAAAGTGCCTCCGGCTTTTTGAACTTAATTGATAGGGTGGTGGGTGACACTGGGAAATGGCGTAAGGTATAGGGCAGAGAGACTTTAAGAGAGAAGAATTTTTACATTTCATAATAGAAAGGTCCTTTCTGAAGATTAATTGTCTTTTAGGACCTGTTAAAATTGGGTGTGTTAAAGACTATCAGTTTTTTATACTATAACATATATTTGCACGCTGTGGAAAGTGATTTTTGTTACAGATGTGTATTTCATAAGTTCAGACAAATGCCTTAAGGAATGATGTAGGTATAACCAACTTCAATATTAACAAAATTTTCATCACACAGGGGCTGCTAATGCAAGCTTAAAATGACATTTTGGAACTTTTTTTTTAGTAAGAATTTAGAATTCATCACATACGCTGTACATGTTGCTAGGAAGATATTTCACTGTATACTGGTGTATTTACAGTTGGACAGAAAGAAATCAGTGGTTACCCATCTCTGGGCAGATGCCTCAGCACCACTCCCAGCTTGATCAAGCATTCCAGATTCAGTAACCCAACTCAGAACAGTTTGGCACAGCCTCATCCTGTGTTCAGGGATGATTTACTGGTGGACTTGCTTACTATTTTGGAGTGTGTGAAGCCATAACAGTATAACTGCCGTGGGTCTCTTTCACGGAGTGCCAAGACCACGACAAATCCCCAGCTGCTATTAAGTAATTTTCTTTATTGGACATGAGAAGTGGAAATAAATGCTTCATTCTTGGTTTAAAATTTAAAACCTGAGTAATCTATGTGACAGTAATTTGCCAAAACCGGGTCACACAAATTCTGGTTTACCCCTTCATATGGTATT
The DNA here is from genome assembly GCF_000690775.1 of Eurypyga helias. Classification (NCBI taxonomy): domain Eukaryota; kingdom Metazoa; phylum Chordata; class Aves; order Eurypygiformes; family Eurypygidae; genus Eurypyga; species Eurypyga helias. The sequence continues at coordinate 43,801 of NW_010267340.1, read as the reverse complement.
ACTGCAGGAGTGAAGTTTTTGTTTCCACCCTATTTGCAATGCAGTCAGAAGAACACTTGTTATAATAGATTGACTTCTAGTTTCATGTCACTGTGCAACTATCATTTACATTTAAGTCTATAATTTGTTCTGTAATGTCTGTCATAAGGAAGGAAGACATGACTATGACTCTGGGAGATCAGAAGTGTAAAGTATTGTGAAATAACCAACCCAGAACTATTAATTGATCTTCTTTGTATCATGCTTCCTATGTTTTTTGTTTATACTAGACGTGAGGATTTTTAATAGGAAGCTTGATTCTGGAAGCAGTGGAGCATATCAACAATGAAATAATTGTTTTAAGAGACACTGTAAAGGCTGATAGTCCCAAATTTTACCTGCATGTGTTTTGTTTACTTTATGAGCTTGATGCTAGTCTAGACCTGTCTCTAATCCTGCTAGCTTCAAAGCTTCTTAGGTACAAGAGGAGCCTCCCTCTGCTTTTTTTTCCTCCGGCAGTGTGGCTGTTTGAAGCTGCTCTTTGTTTTCAGTCTGTAACATCATAATGGTAGTCTGCATATAACACAGCCATTCAAGTTCTTTCAACTCTATGTAGTAATCACATTTATGAGAATGTCGTTAGTGTTGTAGTCAAAATCTTCATTGATGGTGTTAGAGAATGTTGTTACCTTACCTGTCACTTTCAAAACACCTCTCTTCAAGAGATTTGAATGGTGGAGAGTGTCCCCAGTAATTCAAAATGCCTGAAATACAAGGTTGAAAAGAATCAAAGCCAAACACAGAATAAATTTTGAAGGCAGTAATTGAGAATACTTTGATAGTGTGGGGCATCCAAGGTGAGGGAGTTGGCAAGCCTGCAGTTATTCTTTTGCATGGGTATTTCCAATAAATAAGCAATTGAACTTTTAGGATCACCAGCATGCAACGAAGACCTTCAGTGCTAAGCACTGGATGTATATGGAATTTTTCCCTTGACGAAAAAGATGCAAATTTGACATAAATCAGTGGCTTCAATAACAACCGATGATTAGTGTATCCTAATTTTAGATGAGCAGCTTGGTACTCTTGAGAGCACCTGGTTGGAGGTTTCTAAAGCTAAAAAGTTAGGACTCAGAATCTTTTTTCAAAACAGGGCCTAAGTCCCAGCTAACCTCAATTTTACAATGCTAAGTCCTTAGTATTTGAGAAGAATGAACAGTTAGCGTTTTGCCGATGCTGATAGAAGACAGAACTTGGAGAAGACCTCACTTTTGTTACTTGATACCTGAACACAAGTATTTACATGTATTTTGCTAAGTAAACACTCGTTCTTTGTAACAGAAGCGTTTTGGTGAAATATTTGCATGTTGCTTTTCCTTTTATTTTGTTCCAAGTTTTGATTGTTCTTAAATGTCTTCTAGAATCCGATTTAGATAGGCTCTCTGTCATAGGATGTTGACTTTGTATCTGACTGTGATAAGAGGCAATTGCTCTTAATAATCAAGTGTAGGCTAGAGACTATACAGAATACCATTTAAATTTATATGTATTTACCGTATCTTCATTGCCAAAACAAAAATAAATAAATAATGAGAAAAGAACCTGACAATTTCTAAGCATGAGTAACACGGCTGGCAGGTTAATTACAGGCTTAGGCATGAATATGCAAAGGCGGAGATGATTCACAATTGCAGGAATAAAAGGACAATGAATGAAATCTTTGGCTAGATGTACAGTTATGCCAGTCAGGCCTGGCACCAGAGAGGGCGAGTATAATACTTCCTCGATTGGGCAACCATCATGGTCAAGAACAAGTTGTTCCATGAGCAGAACTACAATGAAACCTGGTTTCCTATGGGCTTGTAACATACGTGCTGTGCTGCATGAGTTCACCTCCTCACCATGTGTTTCACCCCAGTATCTGCAGCTCCCAAGGTGTTCCCTTGCCCCAGAGCAATCTCCTGAGCTCTCCCCCCAGTAATATTTCCTCCTCCCCTCATGCTCCCTTAACTACCACCTGGGCTGGAGGCAGCATGCATTGCTCTTAAATTTAACAAACCAAACTCTTAAATCCCTGCTGTGGCCTTTCTCACATTGGTAAGTCACAAATTTTACCTTCGATCTTGAGAATGCAGCTGATGAATAGCGTCTTAAGGTTACCCTTTCATTTCAATTGGAAAGAAAAAAATGAGATGTTCAAAGTCTGAGTTGAGGCTGAAGTTTTGCAGCTTGAAACCACATTTTATGTCTATTGGGCTGTAGGATCTCAGTGGCTTTTAAAAATCTCTAGTCCTTAAAATGCAGAAAGGCCCTTGAATAACTCCTGATTAACTCTCACCAACCTAGGAGGAAAGCGAAGAATTAGCCTTTCTATCAATTATTTATTTATTGATGGGCATTTAAGTTTTAACCACTTTTTTGCTAACTTGTTTCCTTCGCTACATAATGCATTAGGAGAGTTTTGTAAATAAGCCTGTGTTGGATGAGTGATGTACTCCTGTGGTTTTGTGACCATAAGGATTTGCAAAATGCTTATTTGTGAGGTGACAGAGCACTTAAATGAATCTGGACAGTCTTCCCGCACAACATGCTTTTAGCTGCAGCAGAACTCACAGTAAATCTGTCATGAAATGTATGGCGCTGGCAGTATTTGCTCTTGTTTCCGTGCACTACAGTTGCATTTCTCTTTCTCCTAGTTTTGCTTTATGCGCCGTGACAGTTGAGTCACTTGGTGAGTGTCAATGAGCTCTGTTGTTTTTTTGTGGCTTTTTAAATAGGTTGAGTGATGAAAAGAGCTGGAATGGAACAGGACATTGGCCCTAGTTTT